>NW_015661996.1:96110-111385 GCF_001515625.1 Sinocyclocheilus rhinocerous | reverse complement strand
ATTAATTCATGTAGGACGCCACTGAAGGCCTAGGTCCCAATAATGTGATATTTAGTCCCTGGAATGTGAATTTTACTTGAAGATCCCCACCGAAAAACTTGTATTTTACCCCCGGAATGCGATTTTTACAGGGGAACCCTCCTCGAAACGCGATTGGACTAGTTTTATTGCGAAAACCTGGCAACCCTGCTCATAGGTGCCACCTGCTGTCAGAGAGTGCGTCTCATTCAGATCTGCTGTTTTTGTTTCGTGCAGATGTTTTATGTAGCAAATAAATAAATAACACCTAAAGTCAGACCATTCTGTTTTTGTTTTAAATCCTGAAATTAATCTAAATCAAATCAAAAACAACTGCCCGTGCAGATCGTGATTAAAATGCAGTGTTGCCTCTAATTTCAAATGGCTAGATATTTTTGTTTAAAGCCAGTTTGTTTGTTATAAAGCAAATAGCCAATAAATAAATTTGCTTAAAAATCGGTATCAGAATCCAATTTGCTAGTTAAAAAAGAAAAGAAAATCTGAATTCTGAATCAGCTATGACTGCATCACTAATTAAAATACTAAGTAAAAGGCCTCAAATTTGAAGCACAATCTGGGATGTCTTTTTCTATCAATTCTTCAATAGGTAGATCTTGTCTTTCATAAAGGCCGAGGTCAGGGATCTTGGGCCTAAAAAGGTTGGTGACCACTGCTGTATAGCCACGTTTCAACTTTGCTGAACTCTGTCAGATGACGAGGAAGCCTCCAGTTCTGCGTGCGAGTTCCTGTAAATGTGTTTGTGAGGGCTGTCAATGCAGATGAACAGGAAACACATTGTCACTTTAGAGACTTATATTTTGTATGTGTTTACAGTAGAGGCCTTCTGCATTACTCCTACTGTAAATGTATGCATATGTTCTACATGTTACATCGAGACTAAATTCTAGCTGCACTTCAAATTTAAGCAGATATTTCTCAGAAAATGTCATATGTGTGCCATGTGTGTCCTCATGAATCATAAAATAACAGGATGCTTAAATTAGTCACAGTATTTAATAGATTTAATAGATTCAATATTTATATGCAATGAAAGATAAATTTTTAAATAAAAGACCAATTTTTTTCATATATATATATATATATATATATTGTGTATATATATATTTAGTATTTTTTTTAACTTTTTTTTTTTGCAGAAAAATACGCCTGTTTACCGTTTTCTTTATTTCTTTCTCTTTCTCTTTTTTTTTATTTATTTACTTTCTTTTTACTGAACATTTTACATCCCTAAGTATTTTACATATACAACTGTCCAAAAGTTCAGGGTTTTTATTGAAAAAGTCTCTTGTGATCACCAAGGCTGCATTCATTTGATCAAGAATACATTAAAAACAGTAATATTGTAAAATATTATTACAGTTTAAAATAACTGACTTCTAATTAAAACATTTTTAAAACAGGTCATTTTTTTAAAAGTTGCGTAGCTGCTTGATATTTTTGAAGAAACCATGATACAATCTTTTTAGGATTCATTGCTGAACAGAAAGTTCAAAAGAACAGCATTTATTGGAAACAAAAATTGTTTGTAACAATATAAATGTCTTTGTTGCCACTTTCGATTTATTGTTGAAAAAGTATCAGTGTCTTTCAAATATATATATATTTACAAATATATACAATTTCACTTTTATGTTCACACTGCTTTTTTGCTCAGAGAGAGGAGGCATTGACAGACGAGAAGAGGAATCAGAGATTTTTTTTGGAGATGTGCAGACAGGAAATAGAGAGGAAGTGTGACCCAAAGTAAAGACTTCATCAGTGGCTTTCATGAGCCCATAAGCCCTTCAAATGATGTGTGACAGAGCGTGAGATTATGATCCAATGTGTGTCTGGGGATTGAATCGCATGACGCACTCATTTGTGTGTGCCAAATGCCACTCTTTTTCACCTCTCCAATGTAGTGCTTTAAACATTTAATATACTGGATCAAGCATCAAATAGTCAATATTTATCTCAATATATACTTTATGTGTTCAGAACAACATAAAATTGTCTTTTTAGGGTTTCTTTGACTGACAATTCAACAGACAGACAGATGGATGATATATACATTTCTTTGATATTTTTAGAATGTAGGTGTGAACCTGCAGATTCTGTGAGGACTGTGATTGACAGTGCTTTAGAGATCTTCTGCAAAATCTCATGACTCTAATTCCTGGTGTTCTTGCTGACGGTACAGTTCATGTAACGAGACAAGCATGAACAGTCAATGGCTGCTCAGATATGCTGGAGTCACAAGACACTGAGGAAAGAAACACTGTTCCCACCAAAGTCGAGGTTCAAGAAAAACACATTGCTGCTGTTTCACTTTGTTCGTTTTTTGCAATGGTGAACAGTAACTACACTGTAAAAAAAATCTGTGACATTTACGGTAAAATACCGGCAGCTGTGGTTGCCAGAACTTCACCGTAAAAAAATATGGTAGCAACATTTTAGGTTTTACAGACTTAACTTAAATTCACAATAAAATACCGTATTTCATTAACTGATGTAATGTTAATAAACCAACATATTGAAGTGTTAATATCTGTTTTGAATCACTGTAATGCACTGATAACCACCGAAAACTGGTGGTGATGAGAAAGTTACATGATGAACCAAAGCTCATCACAAACAGCTTTTCTACGAGCTGAGGAGGGCAATACTTTTACATAGAAGTAAGGTTTTTACTGTAGCATTTTTACAGTCTTTTACTGTTAAAATCACAATCATTTTTTACAGTGTAGCGTTTTGTTGTTGTACTCAAGTATTTTATTGCTTAAAAAATGTAATATCTGTATATTTATTCACACATATATTTGTGAATGAATCAATCCTTTGAGCTGATTATTTTCTATGGAATTAATAAATTGCGCTGAATGATTCATTTGCGAAATTGACTGATCTGATTAACAACTCACTGATCAGTGATTCGGTCAGAGTGAGTCTCTTTAAACAAACAACTGAATTGGTCTTGTCCCATTCAAAATGATGAAGAATGAACCAGGAGATCCTTTTTTCTCAAAGCAATCAAATAAAATAAATAAATAAATAAAAGATCCTTAAAGTTTAAGTATGCTCCTCATAATTTATAACAATTTCATAATGAGCTCTAATCTACTTAAGCTCAAAACTTTGGTAAAATATCCTTATGTCATAATGTTGACTTTTTATCTAATAATTATGGCTTTGTTTGTTATCATTTTTTACTTTTGTCTCATAAATATTGAGTATCTCATAATGTTGACTTTTTATGTTAGAATTATGAAGTTGTATATTGTAATTATGATTAGCCAAAAGCATGTTTTTTTTCTTACATGGTGGAAAAATAATCAATTTATATATCAATACTTTTAAGTACATTCAAAAGTAAAAAGGTTATACTTGTATTCAATTGAAAATGACAAAGTAGTGCATTTACTTTTATTGGTAATATTTCAGCATGGTCATCTGTATTTTAATTTATGTATAGTACTTCATCCACCAGTGTTCTTTTAGTATCAATGAGATACTATTATAGTTTTATTCTATTTGAACATTTTGAATTTGTTTTTAATTTTGTTTTCCATTTTCATTTTAATCCTAATTAAAGTTTTACAGTATATTTTAAATATTTAAATTAAGTTTTAGTGGTTTCGTTATGTTTTTGTAATTTAATTCGTTTTTTTGTGATGTTACTTTGAATTTGAATTTTTATTTCAGTTTTAGTTTTATATTTTAGTACATCAAGTTAAACTAAATGAAAATAATGAAATGTTGCTTTGGCAACTAGCTTTATAGTTTTATTCTATTTGAACATTTTGAATTTGTTTTTTATTTTGTTTTCCATTTTAATTTCAATCCTAATTAAAGTTTTACAGTATACTAGTTAAAGATTTAAATTAAGTTTTAGTGGTTTTGTTGTGTTTTTGTCATTTAATTCGTTTTTTTTGTGATGTTACTTTGAATTTGAATTTTTATTTCAGTTTTAGTTTTACATTTTAGTACGTCAAGTTAAACTAAATGAAAATAATGAAATGTTGCTTTGGCAACTAGCTAAAATAAATAACTTTAAGGTTTTTTATATTTGATTTCAGTTAACGTTTATTTTATTTCAAGTAATAGAAATGTTTTGAGTTTTAGTTTTATTTAACTCTAATAACCCTGTCAACCTGCACTTTGAGCTTTTTAGTAGTTAACTCCAGAAACTAAGAGACTTTCCATAAAGTAAGAAGACAAGAGCAAAAGATCAGGTAAAGCAAACAGAACAAGTCAGATTTGACTGTGATTATAAGAATGAGCTCATCTGAAATGACAAGCAGAAACAGACAGTTAGTGAGCATCAGTAAAAGACATAGTTAGTGAGCATCACACTGTGTACAGGGGAGTGAAAGTGTGGAAGAATTTCAGATAAACACTGGCACAACCTGCATGCCAGAGTCATGCCATCATTAACATCCTGTGGTCTGCAGCAACACACTGCCAATAACATCTCTCTCACTTTTTTTCCACAGAATGGGACAAAACCAGGGCAAGGAGGGGGAGCTAGGGCAGGACAACAGCTCTGCAGGACCAGAGGAAAAGGGACCAAGCCCAGACCCCGGGGGGGCTAAAGAGGAAGGAAATCTAACCATTGAAACTCATGGTGTCGAGAACACAGCCGGTGGAGGGTTGGATGGAGGCCCAGGCAGGGAGTCACCATCACCTACACCAATGCACAGTTTGGATTCTCATGATAAGGTGTGCGCTCCCACGGATGGGGGGGCTGCGGAGGGAGGGGATGGCGGGAAAGAGGGAGGAAGAAAGAGTAGTGAGGAAGGCAGGGCTGGACCGCTGGCTCCACAGCAGCTGAATGGAATCGCACAGTCTGACAGTGAACCAGACCACGAGAGAAAAGACTTGGAGAGTACACTAGAAGACCATCAGGGGAACTTTAGGTGTGACCTTCCTGCTAAAGACAAAGTTGAAAGCGGTTGCAAAGGAGAAAACAGGAGTAAGAAGTGCGCTTCACATGCAAAGAACGAAATGGTGTCTGTCTGTGGAGATGACGACAAGCTAAAGAGCCAGGAAGAGGACAGAAAACTCGATTTTGAAGCCACCTGTGATATTACAGGGCCTACCTTGGAGATTCTGGAAGGGAAGGACGTTTCAAAACCACGTGGTGGGGACGCCAACACAAATGTTCACTTCACAGTTCAAGACCAAGCGTTAGTCACTACAGAAAACGTCAAGTTGAAGACCAGCATGACTGAATCGCAAAACAAGAGGCCGATTAACAAGCCCACAACATCACAAGCGGAAACATCAAAGGACATCACTGAGGCAATTGAGCACAGCAACGAAGAAATACAGAAGAAGCTGCCAGAGAATCCAGATAAGGTTGTAACAGAAACGTCAAACTTTGAACGTTCCTCCCCGAAGAACGTCGAAACCCAAGGGTGGTCAGTGAAGGATGTCTACGGAGCCAGAGAACCAGAAACCTCCAGCGCCGAACGCTCGTCCCTGATGAATGCAGAAACCCAGGGGCGGTCGATGAAGGATGTCTGCAGAGCCAGAGAAAACGTTACGGGGCGTCAGCCAACAGATGATGTCATAAAGACCAGATTTACTAGTTCATCTCTGGCAGGTGCGGATTTACAAAGCAAAGCTGTGAGTCTGAGCCCAGAGGACCTCAGCGCCTTAGAAGTGGCATCCAAGTCACCTCGACAAATATCTGCGGGCGAATTCCCACAGGACGAGCTTCAGAAAGAAAGGCAATTTAATGTGGCAGACTCGGAGAGCCCTTGGACCAAGGAACCTTCACTTGGGAGATCACCCGCTGGAGGTCATAAAAATAAAGATGGCATGAGAGAGAGTGAAGAAAGAGAAAATCTGGAATCTGCTTCAAAGGGTCCCTATCATTCCCATGCAAAGAAAACCAAGATAAAAGATCTTTCTCTGCGTGGAACAGAAACGGAAGAGGGTTGTTTTGTGACATCTAATATTGCCAGTGTATGTATGCTGGGTGAAAACAAACCACGGCTACAAAGCTATGAAGATGAGAAATGTATTGCATTCTCGGAAGACATTACAGATTCGAACCCCCCTTGTAAATCTGATGTTCAAGTTATGCAAACAAATGAAAAAGAGGATTCCCCTCTTTCAGTATGCACAGAGAAAAGTCTGGAATGGTTTCTGGCTGAAGCAGCGATAAAACCCCTTCCAGAGACAGTGAAGGATACTACACATGAGATGGATCCAGAATGTTCCTCTTCTGTAAGTGATCCTACAAAACAACAGAGGTTAGTGGGAAACGCTAACTCGGGCGACAAGACGTCATCAGAGAGAAACAAGGTCGGCAAGTCTACTATCAGCTTGCGTAAGGAAACATCTGCAACTGGTTCCATCTCTGAGCTCATTGCTGGTCCTGAGACAACTTCAGGTCGCATAGATGATAGGCCAAGTGTGCACCAGAAAACAGAAGTCACTCTGTCTGGCTCTTCTCAGCTTCAAGAAAAATGTTTTTTGAAGGTTTTAACAAATGCGTCAACCCATTCCACTGTAAGCCCGACAGACGTATCCGGTCAGGTCCGGGATGGTTGTGCTGCCGGAGCTGCATTAACAGACAACGCAGCAAACACATCTGCTGCACAAGATGTGCAACATTCCTCCTCCATGTGCAACCTTATAAGCATGCAAGCTAACGAGAAACAAGATAAACAGCAGAACAAGCGGTCGACAAAAGCAAATTGTCATGTGTTACAGGAGAAACATTCAAGCCAGCTTGACCAAAAGCACGCAATAGAAAGCAGCCCAACCACTATCATGGAAGCACCACAGGGTGCACAGAAAAGACATGTTTCTGATATGATAAAGGAAACTATTGAATTGCAGAAGAAGATGAAGGAGTGGACCAAGCCAGCTGAGGCCCAGGTCGATCTGACCTTAGATCCAACACAGTCTGTGAAAGTGTCACAGATGAAAGCAGCATTTGATCCACCGAAGAAATCACCTGACAAAGCACTAGAGAGAAAACCTTCAGTAAGAAAAGGTAGGAACATTTCTGAGAAGGATGCTATTCATGTAATGCACGGACCCCTTGGTGGATAGAGGGATGGAGCAGAAACCCCTAGTGTTGCATTGTGTTGCTATTAAACCAGACCAAAATGGCATGCTTACAGTACCATATTATTGTATTTTTACATACTTTAAAAAAAGAATCATATTTGCATTGCAAAGCCCTTAAAATAATCATTATTGACGTATAGTCAGATTCTTGTACATTAATGTTGGAGGAACATTCTTAACATAAATTGTTTAAACAATTGTTTATTATTAACCAACTGTATTTATTTACTGGATGTAGGTGTGCAGAAAGTAATGAAATTGTGTATCCCATCCCTGCATAATGGTGCCATCTTGTGGAAATCAACCTCAACATATAGGTTGAGTTAAAAAAAAGTACACCAATATCCAAAATTCGTGTTTATACCTCATTGTACTTTCACCATGATACTATCAGCTTACTAATCGACGACATTTAACGTTTACTGACTTCACTGTATGTATGGCGTCCGCAAACTGGTTCTACAAGTGCAGTCACGTCGTCCACATTGAACTTCATACCTGTTTACGCTCCGAGTGGGCAGGGCTACGATGAATATGTTTTGTGATTGGTGACCTTTGACGCCACTCATTGCTCTTTTGTCTAATCACGTTCTTCGTGGGGCGGGGAAAACGAAACAAGGCGTGGCTTCCGGCGAGTCTCGGACAAGTTGAGTGAGGCAGAGGCATAGAGAGCATTCGCGCGATCAGGGACTGCAGCTGGGAAACTAAAGCTGTCTTTAGTACAAACATAAAGTCGGGCCTGGATATATTTTTCCTACGACAGCTGAGAAGGTAAGAACAGGCGCATACTCGTTCTGTCACGTAATGTCTGTATCACGAAGCGAAGATTGCATTGCTGTGCGTAAGTTTAAGAATCTGTCCATGCGAAGGGATCATGGCAGCGTGGATCAGGCCAGATGGGCTGATCTGCAGTGCTCAAAACGGGGGATTGATTTATTAAATTCTGATATTTCATATCTGAACTGACATGCTGCTAGGGTGGAACATGTAGTGCTGTGATTTGTATGGAAGGATTAGGTAACCCTTTTGACTTTGCCTTTAAACAGGGGTCTGTTTGAATTTTTGAATTAAAACGAATACGAATAGTAATGATATGAAATGTTCGATTTTTCTATTTTAAATTGCTAGTTTAGAATGTTAGAATCTTTCATTTGAAATTGGAATGTTCGAATCTTGGAATCTTTGTTTGCTGATCACATTCGAAGAACAGGGAGCGAGTGAGCGATCACTAAACAAATAAAGCTCAAATTTAACCGCTTTAATTTGCAACCAAAGCCTATGTGATTTTATCTTAATTTTTTGGCAACTTTTAGCTTGCTTTGCTGAAGTAATTTGTTCGAACTGTCAGTCTGGTCTGGTTTGTCTTCTATTCACTGCTCGGAGCAAAAATGAAAGTTTATATCAGTATGAGATAGAAGTGTCAAGCCTTGGAACAAATGATATTCAGAAAATATGCAGAATAATCAAATTCGTTTAATCAATCAATACATATGCGGAGAAAAATGTAGAGAGATTAGTGGCCAAGACGTGTTTAAACAAGTTGGCTGAACTTCCTGTAGGTGTGGATTATCTTGTTAGATCCAAGAGGGTGGATGCATTAAAAATCATCTTTGAAATTTAATACAATGTGATGTCTGTGTGCAAGTTAAAGTTTTAAATATTATGAAATGATCAGCACTTTTGATAAATTATGTTGAAGTGATGATATATTTGAGATAAAGTGTCAAGTCTTACCAGTCTTTAAGAAAAAGGTGTTTTATTCTACATGGAATTGACAGACTTACTATTAATAATACATTTCATGTAAAAACAGAGCTGAGATTGAGAATAAATGCAGGGACATCTGAAAATGTATCGGTTGAAATGAATAAAAACCAGATAAATGTGAACAGAAACTTGCTGAGTGCACGTTCAGTGCAATGTGGTTTCTGTTTAAAACCTTCCCTTTTCCTTAGAAGCACTTCAAAAAAAATGTTATGATGCAAAAAAACAACAAAAAAAGCCAAAATGTTTCTGTAATTTCAGCTGGAAGAACAAAAGTTGTTTGGTTGTCATTGTTCTATTCAGTATGACTCTTAACCTCAGGTTACTGTCTATCCCTGTAATATACTATAAGGCATTTTAGATGAAATTGCTCCTTTGTTTTGAGTTGTTGAGGTTGACTGCTTCATATCCACCCTAAAAGCATTCGTATACTGTCTTGGAGGTTTACTTGTATGTTTGCTTCTTGCATTAACCTTCAGTTATCTCAAAGGAGGAGAACAAGTGTTTGGGCTGCTACACCCAGTTAGTGTTTTAGTGAATATCATGTAGCGTGCAGGGTTTTCTGTGGTTACCCATGTGTCGACCACACTGTAATATTGTCTGGCTTGTTTCGGGTTGACTCACTAACTTGCCAGGCAGCAGGAAAGAATATAAAAATAATGAAACCTCAAATGCTGTGACGTATTGTGAGGCATAAAAAAGTTTGTTTAGAAATCGAAGAAATGCCAGATATGTTTGTATCGACTGCTTTCTGTTTGCAGTATTGCAGACTGTCTGTTTTAACTTTTGGCATTTACAATTCAATTTCATGGATTTATCAGATATATTTTTTTTATAGAACCAGAAGGATGAAAGAACTCATTGTACATGGATAAAAGTGCATTATGGTTCAGTTATAGCCCTTTTTATTTCTTTTTTCAAGAGGCCAGCCTTTGTTCTTGTTTAGTCATTGCTGGTGCATGATATAGCTGGAGGCCACGCTGAAATCTTGACATGGTAATGTTTGGGCTGGCCGTCAGAATGCATCAGCCTGTTTATGCATATGGATGTCATTGCATCGGCTCCTCTGTGCCTGTTTCCTTGTGCTCCTTGGGAAATGGGTCAGGATGCTGGGTAAAATTAGTCAGGAGATGCAGGAAATTGCCGCAAGCCTGGAGAGGATGCAGCTTCGAGAGCGTGTGTGTGTAAGAGAGATAGAGAGAAACAACTGGACATATATAGGCAGGGAGAATCTGTTGAGAGTTTTCAGGAAGTTTTGTTTCCTCTAAAGACCTGACAGTTTCAGGTTGCATTGCACATTTACCAGATAACGTTCTTGTGTTAGATGCACATCCTTTAGGCTGCGTTCATCAGAGTATTGAGCATTACGATGGATATCTCACCATCAGCAGGTATGCAGACTTAAATGCAACCTTTTTTAAGACCATTGAAAGTCATTATACAACATTGTCTTTGCTGAAACTCTCTTGTTGCTTATTTGAGAAAGATTTTCCCTGTGACATTATGATTAAAAACAGTTTTACAGGAATTAACAGGTTAGAAGCATCACTGTGAAGTCTTTTGACATCTCTATCCTTAGTTTGATTGGCTTCTGTTCATTGTTTACCTGCATAGCATTTAGCTGAATAGGCAAATGTCACCTTTTACAAGCTGTAAAAACACATTGAAAGGTCAAGTGTCAGCATGACACTTTGATTCCGAGACTATGGATCTTCAATAGCTAAACAACAGATCCAGATTTTGAGCTCCGTTCTGAATGCTACGTTTCATGGCACTTTATTTGTTGTAAAGTGAGTTTGTGTAGAAGCTTAGCCCACTGGGTTTATAAATCTGAGCATTTAAGCTCAATTCACTGGTTGTAACGTTTAATCAGCATATGTATTCGTCCGTAAAACCTAATGTTTTCCTAAGGTGAATAATGATGTCATAAATCTAATTTAAAACCCATAATTAGGGCTCTATAAAATCAGTTTTATTATTTTTTTCACACATTCTTTTAATTTATTTACTTTTTTTCTTAAATTTGGCTTTTCTGATTAAATATTTCTGGATTCTGTGTTTTATGATTTATTATACATTTATAATCAAAAACTGTTGTAATGTATGAATGCATAGAACTTAATCTTTAATCAAATTAAATTTGAATAATTCCTTTTTTTTTTTTGACAGTGCTGCACAACAGATGTTTACAGTTTAAATAAAAACATGGATTAAAAATAATGTTACACTCCTTAAAGTGTTTTAATAACTGTATTATTATTGTTATTATTTTGAAGTACATTTTACTGTACAATAGGAGTGGGCAATATGGCAAAAATATCATATCACGGTTTTCTTTTTTCAGGAATATCACGATTCGCGATTTTATCATGATTCTTTGCCATGTTGGTTTTACTATTTTGCAAGTTGTCCGAGCAGTGAAGCCACACTAATTTCCCTATTTTAAAAACAAAGCCTTACAAGGTAACAAAATATAGAATAAAAAAGTGTGGCAGATATTTAGGCCAAAGTGGGCGAAGATAAAAATCATTATTTTATATTTGTTATTAAAAAATAAGAACAAATATATACATTACAAATACACATAATATACAAATAAAACAAACAGTGCTTTATTTTTCAGGTACAGTAAGCGTACTTAGAAGTAGCATTCAAGGAATTGAATTAACAAATATAAAAATAAAACACTAAATACATCAATTATACATTGATTCTTATTAAAGCAACTGTATTAAAGTTCTTGTGTTTTGTTGCTTTATTAACATTAAAGGGATAGTTCACCCAAAAAATAATTCATTTACTCACTCTCAAGTTGTTTTTAAACCTGAATGAGTTTCTTTCTTCTGTTGTGGGTAACCAAACAGTTGCTGGCAGTGACTTCCACAGTATTTTTTTTTTTCTACTATCAAAGTCAATGCTACAAAAGCTACTTTTTGGTTACCCACATTCTTTAAAATATCCTCTTTTGGGTTCAGCACAAGAACGAAATTAATACAGGTTTGGGACAACATGTGAGTGAGTAAAAAAATAACAGAAATGTAATTTTTGGGTGTACTATCCCTTTAATGACAAGCGGCAGCAACGTTTAGTCTCCTGCCCCTTTAAGACCTGCATCATCTAATATACAGGCACGCATTAATTTTTCTCTCAACTGTTTACTTTCACTTTAGACACAACCAACTGTGTTATATGTAAACCTTGTGTGTTTTTGACCGTATTAGATGCGAAAGAGAACTTATTCCAGTAATCAGGTGCTGTTTTTTTAGTGTGCGCGCTTCAGCTGAAAGAGAAAGCGCATGTCAGAACAGCATGCGAATGAAATGGCAAGGCTTTAAAACACATGCAAATAATGTACTTTTGTCATTGCGAATAAGTGCAGTGTCCCGTGAGTGTAACTATCACAGAGTTAACATTTGATGTGAATGTATGTAGTGTTATACAGTATATTGAGAAGGTGGCGCCAGAACTGCGCTGTAGCGTGATACTACAATATTTCTTCAAAAGCAGATCATGGAGACATTTTAATCATCCACGATCAAAAATCGTTGTATTGCACACCCCTACTGTACAATAATAATATTTGTCATGATTTCTTCAATTTAAACCAAACTTTTATTTTTGCAAGTTGTAGTGAAAACCTTTGAGTTTTCGTTTGTATCTAACAGTAGTTTTTATCAAATAAAATGGTGTAAAGCTTGTGAAGTGACTTATGGATCAACTCTGGAGATGAAGTTCATGTCGTTATTTAGTGAGACAGCGGAAGCATCATGTGTGTTTGAGTATGAGCGCTAGGTGAAACTCTGCAGCTCATTCATAAAAAGACGAGCAGAAAATGCAGATTTCATATTTAAATAGCAGTCTTTTTACTTTTGATTTATTTGGCAAATTTTGTGACATTCTGCTTTGTTTAGGCTCCTATGATTTCCGCGAAGTGGAAAACGCAGACAGAATTGTGGAATTGTCATAAAAATAAAATTTACTGTATTCTTTACTGTATAAAAATAACATTTACTGCATTCATACTGGAATGCATTGCAATTTGATATATTTTGGATGGATAAATCAAAAGTAGGTCAGTGCACTTAAATCAAAATGCGTTATGGACTAATGTCTGTGAATAATAAGCCTCAAAATTTAAATATGATATTTAACCATTTAAACAGAGTCTAGAAATATTCATATGGGGGAAAAAAATGGAATCCAGAAAAATTAAAACAGAATTTGGAAAAAAAATGAAACTGAATTTGGGAATAAGTAAAATTGATTTCATAGGGCCCTAGGTCTATATATTGTAAATTCCATTATTTATGACTGGGTTCTGTGATTCCGCCCTTGTTTTTGTAGAAATCATAGGACCCAACTTTTTTTTTTGTGTGATAATACAGTAACTGCTATCTGAAAAAGTCAGTCAAAGTCAGTTTTATGTCACTTTTATGTTAGACCTGATTTTAAAATAGTCAGCTGATGTTTTAAGCATTGTAGCTGATAGCAATGGCAGAGATTCTCATGCACTTTCATCTTATGTCACTGTTATGAAAGGCAGCAAAATCCTAGCTGGAATTCCATCACAATTGCCCTCTTTGACCCTGGAGCAGGAAGAGGATTTAGGTGGTGTCATCCCCCTGCTGTATTCCCTGTAGCAAATGGCATTCCAAGTGGCCCAGGCTGTTAGAATCCTTTCATTTATTCATTCTCATGCCATCCAAAACCCGTCGACTACTTTAGCCTCTGTGCACAAATTTCTGATGAACGTTTTAATTACAGTCATTGGACATTGAAACTTCCGAGCTTCAAAGGGCACCCAAAGTGTCATAAAAGTGGCCTAAATGACTCGTGCTGGTTATCTCACTGTAAGTCCACTTTTATTTAGGGATGCACCGATACCACTTTTTCCAGTACTCGCCCGATACCGATACTCCTCATTTTGGTACTTGCCTCCACTTTTATTATATTTTATTTGTGCTTCCATATCCTGATTTAAAGCTTGAAAGTCGCTGTCCTCATTCATTCTTATTGCCTGTTTGCATGGCTGATGAATTGGCTCCAATTTACATATCTAAACCACTGATCGGCTAATGCAAATATGGAAAAACTAAGATTTAAAGTTGTCAGAAAGTTGTGGGATTTATATTACAGGCGTGGCTACCCAAGGTATTCCCTGACTCGAGGACGAATAAATGAACTCTTACTGAAATGCCTGAGGGAACAGAAACTTGCTGTTGATGAACCACACCCTGTCAGACGAGGAAGGAAACAGTATTATCTGCCCACGTAACATGGTTCAGCACAAGCTAGTAAACTTCAGTTTAAGTGTAAGCCACAGTCAAATTGTCGCACGCACAGTCAAAGGTTTTATGAAACAAGCTAAACTTCAGAAAGGAGAATGATAAGGTCATGATTTGTATAAATTAATTGTGGCTTAATGAGTGAGAATGTTCAGTTCAGTTTACCAAGGCTGCATTTATTTGATCAGAAGTACAGTAAAACAGTAATATTGTAAAATATTATTAAAATTAAAAAAAAGTTTTGTATTTGAATATGTTTTAAAATGTAATTTATTCCTGTGATGGCAAAGCTGAATTCTCAGCATCATTACTCCAGTCTTCAGTGTCACATGATCTTCAGAAATCATTCTAATATGCTGACTTGGTGCTCAAAAATGATCAATGTTGAAAACAGTTTTACTGATTAATAGGGCTGTGTATTGGCAAGAATCTGGCGATATTATACGTATCACGATACAGGGGTTGCGATACAATATGTTGCGATTCATTGCGATACTGTAAGCAAGGCGATATATTGGGATATTTCTTATTTTAGGAATTGGATATATTTTTAGGAAAGCTGTCATCTAAAACACACCACCATATGCAAACCTTAGCAAAAAATCAATAGGCCTAAATAAATAAAAATTATATGACCAGAACACAGTGGGATCTGCATTTGCAATAATCAGTCCCTGTAACATTCAATGTTATTGAACCACTTTTTGTGCAGTATGTAAAGGGGGAAATTAAAGTGCTTGCAGGATTATTTAGTTAAATGTATAATATGTATAAAATGTATTTTATAAAAAAGACCATATATATTTTTAGACCCTGCTTTAAAGGTTCACAGTTTAAGTTTACAATTGTAACATACAATGTCATAACATTTTGATCTGAACAAAAAATTACATCTGCTTAATATCGATGAAAAATAAAGTGGTTGCAGGATTCCTAAAGAAAACAAAACAATTGTAAAACAATAAAATAAATACAGATGTTGAACATTCTCAGAACCTTTCCACTTGGATTTCTCAGGTTTTTCAGTTTGTATTTATGTTCTGCGTTTTTTTAAATATCGATATTCCGTTTTTGAGAATCGATACAGTATCGCCAAACAAAATATCGCGATACTCACGTGTA
>NW_015661996.1:84794-95776 GCF_001515625.1 Sinocyclocheilus rhinocerous | reverse complement strand
TTCACAGTTTAAGTTTACATTGTAACATTACAATGTCATAACATTTTGATCTGAACAAAAAATTACATCTGCTTAATATCGATGAAAAATAAAGTGGTTGCAGGATTCCTAAAGAAAACAAAACAATTGTAAAACAATCAAATAAATACAGATGTTAAACATCAGGGCTCGCAAAATTTCAAAATCGCTGGTTGCACTTCGGGCAGACGTTCTTCAGATTTTGGTAGCTTGTCGCACGCACAGTCAAAGGTTTTATGAAACAAGCTAAACTTCAGAAAGGAGAATAAGGTCATGATTTGTATAAATTAATTGTGGCTTAATGAGTGAGAATGTTCAGTTCAGTTTACCAAGGCTGCATTTATTTGATCAGAAGTACAGTAAAACAGTAATATTGTAAAATATTATTAAAATTAAAAAAAAGTTTTGTATTTGAATGTTTTAAAATGTAATTTATTCCTGTGATGGCAAAGCTGAATTCTCAGCATCATTACTCCAGTCTTCAGTGTCACATGATCTTCAGAAATCATTCTAATATGCTGACTTGGTGCTCAAAAATGATCAATGTTGAAAACAGTTTTACTGATTAATAGGGCTGTGTATTGGCAAGAATCTGGCGATATTATACGTATCACGATACAGGGGTTGCGATACAATATGTTGCGATTCATTGCGATACTGTAAGCAAGGCGATATATTGGGATATTTCTTATTTTAGGAATTGGATATATTTTTAGGAAAGCTGTCATCTAAAACTTCATTTTTGATTAGTAATATGCATTGCTAAGAACTTCATTTGAACAACTTTAAAGGCGATTTTCTCAATATTTTGATTTTTTTGCACCCTCAGATTCCAGATTTTCAAATAGTTGTATCTCGACCAAATATTGTGCTGTCCTAACAAACCATACATCAATGGAAAGCTTATTTATTTCTTATTCACATTTCTTTGTGAAATTGAAATGTCAAATAATAAAACTAACTTGAAATTTTAAAACAAATCCCAAATCAAATAATTAAATAATACAAATAAAATAAATCTCTTTGTATAAACACACTAATGCTTTGGCTGTGCTTTTTCCATTTAAAATCAGAGGTAACCACTGCATTTTAATCACGATCCAAACAGAGATGCTAAATACATGTTATTTAGATTGCAATTAGATTGTATAATTTCACAATTTGAAGCAAAAACAGAACGGTTTGATTTTAGCTTTGTGAATGAGACGCAAATGTCACTCTCTGACAGCAGGTGGCACTTATGGAACAGCAGGTATTTATTGGCTGCTGCCCCTTTAAGACTAAATGCATGGATCCAATATAATGAAGCACTTGAGACACTTCACTTAAGACATAACCGACTGTGTTATACAAGAATACTCGCCGAGACAGTTATTTTGAGATAATTTTGTGTGTATGTGTTCATTCGGGTGCAAGGATACGCGAAAGAGGAATCAATTGTGTACGCGCATTGTCTGAAATGCGGCTCTCTGTGCGCGCTTTGAATGAGTGCGTGCAGCTCTGAATGCACGTGAATGGTTTAAAACACTTGAATGTTTAAATCGGCAGATTCTCAGAACCTTTCAACTTGGATTTCACAGGTTTTTCAGTTTGTATTTATAAATGCATAGAAAATACATGAAATATGTGGAATCACTGAGACCGCAACGCGAGCACTGACCCAACTGCACAAAACGACCGAATCGTCCTCATCTGCATCGCGATGCATCGTAGAAATGATTAATTTCGACACCCCCTAGTGTTTGAACTGAGTCAAATGTAAAATGGCTCTGTCTGACTATATGCGAAAGCACGCTCCCTATCTTTTGCTTCTGCATTTAGATCTGTCAATTGCTCTGTCTTGTGCCTTTTCTCTGCCGATGTTATGTCAGAGCCCGGCAATGTGTCTGGATTTTATAGCAGTAAAAAATGCAAAAAATACCGTCATGTACCGTGAAACCGGTATAATTTTGAAAAATACCGTGATATAAATGTTTGGTCATACCGCCCAGCACTAGCGTCCGTAATAAAACGTCCCTCACATGGCTCCGGGAAGTGAATAAAGTCTACCTGTAGCGAATCCATGCGTTTTTGTCAGAAAAATATCCATATTTCAAACATAATAAACACTTTTCTCTCACTTCTGCTGACTGTCGTATGCGGAAGCGTTCCGGCGGATGTCGTAGGATGTATGCGTCGTCGCGCATGCGCCGCTGAGATATGCTAGTCTCATGAGGTTGTTTAAGGAAGCAAAGTTTCCTTACTTTAGCAAAGGAAAACCAGTCTCCTCTTGGCTTTTATCGAAATCCTCCGACATTTTTCTTTACAAATCCTCGTTTTGTGCTTCTAATTCATGACCGGCGTTTTGTTTTGTTCTCTCTCCGCGTTCGTCACTAATCACACAACGGAACTGCTTCCGTGTATGACAGATAGCGGAAGTGATAAAGTGTTTATTACGTTTGAAATATGGATATTTTTCTGACAAAAACGCATGGATTTGCTACAGGTAGCCTTTATTCACCTCCTGGAGCCGTGTGAGGGACGTTTTATTACGGATACGTGCTTTATTTAACGTGTCCCCTTGGTTGTACAGAACATTCAAAAGCACAGCATTTATTTGTGATCAATCTTGTGTAACATTATGAATGTCTAAATGGCCACTTTTGATCAATGTAATGTATCCTTGCTGAAAAAACGTATTTCTTTCAAATAAAATCTTGCTGTCCTCAGACTTTTGAATGGTAGGGTACACCTAGTGTGTGCTACTTCTGCACATCTGCCCTGGGCACATTACACTCTTGTCACCTCAAAATGATGTTGCCCTTCTATACCGATCCAGATCATACTTTTCTTTGGGGAAAAAAAAGGAAATGTTCTTCCATCAGTTTTTGGATAAGGCCTACCCAGCCTTCACTCTCTGTGTTTCACCATGAATCCGGTAGACCAGTGATGCCACAGTGCTGCGTTACAAGGCTTCCTTTGTGCCCGGCTGGGTTCAGGAAGTGAAGGAATCGCCTCAGATGGTTGTGGAGGCGGTATCACTCTGATTCATTGCCCAGAACTCAATGTGAAGTGAGAGTCGCCACAATAGAAAGGCTTTTCCCCTTGTTGGTTAAATGAAGGTTTGATCAAGATCATCTTTAGGTCTCTCAAATAATTCCTAGTTCTTCTTTTGTTGCTCCTACTTCTGTTGTACAAGTATAACCGCGATTAGTTTCATTCAAGCATCTCAGCTCTTTTCTGACATCTGTTCACAGGGAGACAGTAGCTGGATTGAGTTTGCGGTCAGGAATCTATGAATCATTTAGTGACTTGCTTGCGGCGCTTATTCAATTCAAGATTTAGATGAAGTAGGTCTTTTATCCTTCTCTTCATAAGCAGGGATCCAATGTTCAATGTTCTAATTATTGGAGGCATTGTCACTAGGGCTGAACGATTTTGGAAAATAATCTAATTGCGATTTTTTTTACCAATATTGCGATTGCGATTTAATATGCAATTTTGTTAAAGCTCTTTATGTTCTGTATTATTCAACAAAGACAAGCTATAAATCATTGTATAGTGTGACCAACACAATATTAAATAGATTAAACATAAATGTTCTTTTCTGTAGGCCAGGCCTATATGTTACGATGAAATTAGGTGATGCATGAATTGATATGAATGACATTTTTATTTAACAACTACAATCACAGTATATTGACTGATTTGTTGAACTTCCAACCTTGTAAGCATGTAATAATTATGACAACATAAAGCACTGACAAATAAGCCTGATGTAAACATGAATATGAAAGTCAGTAACAAATCACACAAACAAAATTAGATTGCAGAAATATAAAAACAAGTCTGTTGCTTTACCACACTACTTTAGGTAATTCAAAGTCACTGTAATATCCATCTCCCATTCTAAGTTACGTCCTTTGGCTGTTTACTGTTTTATTTATTTATTTTTTCTGCTGATGACTTGAAGCAGCGCTGCTTAGACCGATGGGTGTGTGTCATCAAAGTACTGCGAGAGCTATAAGAGAGCGTGGACGTCTCCTTATGCTTTCTCTCGCCGTACTTTAATGTCATACACCGATCTGATCTTCAAGTCGAACACACCTCTTTACTCTCGTGTCACGTGACCGTGGAATCGCAGCCTCTGCGATTGAAAAATCAAGTTTTTTCATATCGCGATATTATCGCAAATGCAATTAATCATTCAGCCCTAATTAAATTGATCAAAGTGAAAGTAAAGACTTTTTTGTTACAAAATATTTAAATTAAACAATTGTTCTTCTAAATGTTCTAATCATCAAATAATTCTGAAAAAAATGTATCAGTTTCCACATTAAGCAGCAACTGTTTTCAACATTGATAATAATAGAAAAATCTGCACATTAGAATGATTTCTGATCATGTGACACTGAAAACTGGAGTAATGGCTGCTGAAAATTCAGCTTTGCATCACAAGAATAAATTACATTATATCTAGGGATATGCCGGTATCAAATTTTCATGTTGCGATTAATAGGGTTGTGACGGTGAGGAAATTTTCCCACCGGTTAATCGACGTGTGACAACACCGGTAATACCAGTATCACCGCTGGGGCGGGGGCGTTCCCTCTTTTCCTAGCTTTCCTTCGCTTTTAAATAGCTTGCATTTAAATGAATAATTATTATTATTATTATTATTATTATTATTATTATTATTATTATTATTATTATTTCTGCAGTTTAGCGCCATCTGCTGTCAGAGAGTGAAAGTGCGCTTTCATCCAGAGCGTCTCTCACATGTTCCGCCATGTGCTTCTCATCCGCGCTTGTTTACGTTTACGAGTGCTCACGCGTCTTTCACGCAGCATTCAGCTGTGTTGTGCATTTTGACCAGTTTATGGGAAAAGTATTCTTAAAATGCATTCAATATTCGGAATAATTTGTAATATATAATTATAAGTGTATAATTAATATATAATATATAATTATAATATTTAGAAGTGCCCACGATAACAATATCGTGCATATTCGTTACCGTGATATATCGCATTACCGAATACCGGCACAAGTCTAATTATATCGAAGTATATTAAAATAGAAAACACAATTTGTTAATTGTAGTAATATTTTACTATATTTCTGTTTTATGATCATAATCATTTGTGATCTGAATGAACTTAAAACACAATTAAAATAAATTCTTATCAACCCCAAACTTTTGAATGGTAGTGTAGGCCTGCAGAAAATTACTGTCTTGAAAAACATGTAGAGGAAACGGTGTGGTTTTGACCCAGTAACCCAGCTTACAAAGCTGTATCCGTCTTGAAGCAGGTTACAATTAAACATCTTCTGCCCCTTGTTTTTCTAATACTATGTGGCTAAGAATCCTAGACCAACAAACTTGCTTTTACCACAGCTTGTTTTGGATGACAACACTTCTGGCCATCTGTAACTACTTTTGTTCATGTAGGCAGCCTACTAACATGGCTGGTGTGACCGTGTAAATTCCGTCCTCTGTTCTTTGTGCTATTATTTGTGCAGTTTTTAATGGGTGAGGAATGTGAGAGCAAGCCCTGTCTCATTGTTCTCATTACAACATTCCTTGGAAAACTGTCCAGCAGTTTTCTGGACATTGTCTGGAATTTTATGCATTAGTGCCCAGGTTTAACTGTCGAACTCAGAACACAAGCATGGCCAAGCAAAGTAGTTGCAATCAGAAACTTTTACTCTACATCATTATGTTTATTAGATATTATTTGCATTTTGTGTTCACGTTGCAATAAATTCCCAAAGTCTTTGCCAGGGTTGCTTGGCTACTCTGTGTAGATTTTTGCATTCCCATAATGGTGACAAACACAGTTGCACATTATGAAAGAAAAGCATTGCTGGATGCAGGGCATTACTCTACACTTGCTTGAAATGTACACAGACTGCTATCAGTTTATGGTCAGGATTGATTTGGCAGTAAGTTGGCTTGCAATGCTCATTAACCTGTCAGGAAACAAGGAGAGCAAGAGTCTGGATTAGGGCTGCACGATAAATCGCATGCGATATTTAACGCGCATCTTATCAGTAAAGCCGGTTCTGTAATCAGCGGTAAATCTCCATCACGTGCGTGCTTTCACATTGAGCAGCATTAACTACACAGAGCCATTGTTCGCTGACGAGCTGGTCAGTGAACAACGGCTCTGTGTAGTTAATGCTGCTCAATGTGAAAGCACGCACGTGATGGAGATTTACCGCTGATTACAGAACCGGCTTTTCTGACAAGATGCGCGTTAAATATCGCATGCGATTTATCGGCTGCACCTAGTCTGGACGCTTAAGGTAGTAGCACACCTCTTCACAATCGTACCTCAAATCATTTCTTATATCCATATGGCAAACAGTGGAGATGAGTTATGCATTGATTTTTAATACTTTTGGTTAGAATTGTTTGTTAAAATCCCTTCCCTTACACTGTAAAAAATGTCCTATTATATTTATAGTAAAGCAATGTGATTTTATTTTGAGAATTTATTAAAGCAGCGTTATGCTTTAAAAAGTTCAAATTGCGATAATTGATAAAATCACAATATTTGTGACCAAATTGTGCAACCCTAATGTGATTGAAATTTAAATAAGCTTTTTACTCAGACTGTATGTTTGAAACATTATTTTCAGTTTGTTTTCCCAACAAATCCATGTTCAGCAGGCTAAAGGTCAGATAATCATGGATCTGTTTTCGTGCTAATTCTTTTATCCCTCTCTTTGTGCTGTGGAACATTTCTCACACATCATTTTTGCAACTCAGGGGCCGTTTACACGACGTTTTCAGCCAAACACTGTAAACTTTTTATGTGTTTTGGGGACTAAAAACGCATCATTTTGAAAACTGGTTTCAAAGTGCAAGTTTTTGAAAACGCCACCGTTATCATTTCCGTGTAAACACCCAATATGGGTATCTTTGAAAACGGTGACGTCATGCGCGTGCGTAGTACATGTTAGGTATGTAGACATGCGCAGTACGTGTCGATTTTAAAGGCAAGCGCGAACAAACATGCACAACAATGGCGGAGTACATAGTAGTGTTGTTGCTGCTCAAGAGTTTGCTAACGCAGCTAAAGCTGCTATCACTGTGAATGAGGAGTAGAGCAACAGTCAGTGTGGTGATTTTAGTGACGGAGCTCCCACCCACAAAGTGCTAATCGTCACTTCCCTACAGGTACTGTTTACTAACAAGGTGACCGCGCCAACTACTGGCCTGGCATACGTAATACAGCGTTTTTGGCAGTTTTTTGACTACATCGTTGTCGTGTAAACGTAGCCTCAGTTCAGTATGCTGCTCTGTCATCCTGCTGTGAATTGATATCGTGTTGCTTGGCAATGAATTCGCACAATTATCATTTCCCATTCTCCAACGCTCTGAGATTGTTACCTTTTAAGGGGACATTTTCATTCCAGTCAGTGTCTTGCTGAATAAGATTCTTTGACATATGTGCTGACAACAATGTCAAGCCTTTCAGCTGCCGATTATGGCCAGATTATGTGGTAAAGTTATACAGGGGACTCTATTTGTATAAATGGATGTTTTATGGTGTTATGTAACTGTCTTAATGGCTGCTGGATGGTCTAGGCGGCCGCTTTATGACTCATGGAAGTGTCAAGACTGCTATTGTGTGCTGGAGTGATACAGCATGTTGCGTTTTGTGCTTGTCAGAATGTGGGCTCTTGAGTGATGACGTCATTGTTAGCCTTTGTGAAACCGATCACATGTTGGAGATTTGGAGTTAATATTCGTCTAATGCAAAGCGTACACTGTAAGACTGAAGCCCTGTGTGGAATAAAATACTCCATTACAATCATGAAAGTGTTTTTTTCCCCCCCCCCTCACATGTCACCAGACAACATGGGTTCAGTCCATCGAAAGTGGTCAAAAAATTGGAAAACTGGTTGCTTGGCCATTTTTATTTTTTCTCCTTTTTTGTGTGATTGCCCTCTGTGTATTGGTATTGCAAAACCACCATTTTTATTTTTTTTTGCATTTTACTTGGTTTAACCACAGTGGCTGACTTTGGCCCACAACAAATTTTTGTTATTCGGATGTTCACGAAAACTCCAATATCTCAGCTCAGCATGATCCAAGCTACCACAACTGATCTAGATCACATTTCAAGTACATATATGAAAGTTTTGCACATTTTCTTAGAAAAACACATTCACTTAGAACTGAAATCCAAATGTAACAATCAAGACTGCTCAAAGTTCCACATTTAGAGTCAATTTATAATGGCAATCACAGTCTAAATTCTGTTTTAGGAGCTACCAAGTTAAAGGTATAGTTCACCCAAAAATTTAAATTCTGTCATTAATTACTCACCCTCATGTCGTTCCAAACTAAGTCCTTCGTTCATCTTCGGAACACAAATTAAGATATTTTTGATGAATTCCGAGAGCTCTGTGACCCTCCCATAGACAGCAAGGATCCTAACATGATCAAGGCTCAGAAACGTTGCAAGGACATCGTTAAAATAATCCATGTGACATCAGGGGTTCAACCACAATTTTACAACACTACGAAAATAATTTTTGTGCGCAAAGAAAACAAAAATAACGACTTTTATTCAACAATTCGTCTCCTCAGTGTCACCCTGGCGCCATTTTGGAGAGTATCACATACGTAAACAACTTTGATGTGATAGCCTACTCTCCAAAATGGCGCTAGGGAGATGCGGAGGAGCGTTTTTTTGTTTGTTTTTTTTTCTTTGACTTTTCACATAAAAGAAGATATTTTGATGAATGTTGGTAACCAACCTGTTTTGGAGACAGTTGACTTCCATTGTATAGACAGAAAAGACTGACACATTTCTCAAAATATCTTCTATTTCCAAAAAGGAAAGAAAGTCATACAGGACTGGAGTGACGTGAATCTGAACTTTCTCTTCAGTGCTTCAGTTTTATAGTGTGCACTTGGTTAAAGTAAACTAAAACCCTTAAAGATGATTTAAAGGATCATTTGACGGGTTATTTGAGTTTGGATTGATTGTGATAGGCCTGTCTGCTAAAATAGACCTTATACTGTAGCCTTTTTTGGCTGAAAATAATCTCTGTGTGATTCAGTAACATATCAGAGAGCTCTGTTGAGTCTCAGCATCAACCGGGTACGTTTTGTACTTAAATGGCCAAATTTACTTCTTCTTGGTTCTACCTTTTTTCCCCCATTTTTTTTCCTACTGTGGTATTTTGCTGGTGTTGCTAGGCGATTCATGAGTGTTGGTAAATACAGGCTAGATTTCAACATGTTACTTGCCAGTAAGTCCTCTGCTCTACTTTGACTACAGCCAGACTCCACCTTCAAACAGCCGACCACAGTTCGACTACTTGAAC
This sequence comes from Sinocyclocheilus rhinocerous, assembly GCF_001515625.1. Taxonomy (NCBI): domain Eukaryota; kingdom Metazoa; phylum Chordata; class Actinopteri; order Cypriniformes; family Cyprinidae; genus Sinocyclocheilus; species Sinocyclocheilus rhinocerous. Next base: position 86,431 of record NW_015661996.1, on the reverse strand, counting down.
CTGCTGGTTCAAATCTACGTAAAGCGCCACGCCCCCCTCTCTCCTTCCCTTTCGCTATCACTCGCTTTTTCTCTCTCCACCTGGCCTGCAACATGACTGCCAAGAGCGCTACGGTTGTGACCCCATGCTAACCTCTGGCACAGCAGAGGTTTTGAATTTGCCTTTGTGGAAGAGATGTTGTGTGACATTCTGGTGTGTCAGTGTGGCGTAGACTAAATACCAGCAGCAGGATAGTGCTGAGCAGATTGAGCACAAGGTCAACACGTTTCATCTGGATTCACATGCCAGGTCAGGTCTTCAGAGCGGTGCAGATGTCAAATCAAGTGCAGCTCTGCTAATTTATGAAGTGACTCCTATCTCCACATGTGCACATGGAAGTGGGATTTTTCCACTTGGTACTTGTGTTCCTTAGTCATAATTAGTTTATGCTATTACTGAAACTGTCAGATAATTGTGGGGTTACTTTGTATTAATATTTCATAACGTGACTTTTTGGCACCTTTTCCTAGGGATGCACAATATGTCGGTGCAATATTAGTTATCAAATATTAGACTTTTTTTTTTAAGGAATAGTTGTAAAAAATAAACATTTGCTGAAAATTTACTCACCCTCAGGCCATCCAAGAAGTGAATGAGTTTGTTTCTTCATCAGAACAGATTTGGAGAAATTTAGCATTACTTGCTCACCAATGGATCCTCTGCAGTGAATGGGTGCCGCCAGAATGAGTCCAAACGCAATATCACAATAATTCACAAGCAGGCTAAATGGACTCCAGTCCATCAATTAATGTCTGGTGAAGAGAAATGCTGCGTGTTTGTAATAACAAATTCATAATTAAGGCTTTTTAACTAATTCGTCACTTCTGGCCAAAATTCCATAATCCATAATAATGCTTAATTCCAGTGAAGACGTCCATTCCCTGTTGTCCTCTCACATTAAAATCTACCAACATATTTGTTTAAAACTATATTCTTTTGTAATTGGTGCTTGATCTGTGCACATTTCCCTTTCAGAAGTCCACTTTTTCACTGGAGAAAGCAATATCCTAGATAGAGGACTCATATATTTTAGCTGGAAACGACTACAGGCTACACTGTTCAGTTAGATTGGATTTAATGGTTTAACTCTTTGCTGCTCTGACTGAGCCAGAGAGTCTTATCTCATTAATAGTTAGCAGTGTTGAACATGATTAGTTTGGGTCGCTCTATATAGCCCATGGGCGTCATTGGAATTTGAATGCATTTTACAAAGGTTCACTTGGAGTTCACTCCAGTCTTTACTGCCTTTTATTGTTTCTGAACACCATTCTAGACAGGATTTTTTCCGGAGCTGTTTGTGTGAGATTGTCCTTCTGGCACCGCAAGACCATCTGATTATCACTTTATGTGGCATTATTCTAGGGCTGTCGCGATTCATCGACTTTATTCGATTTTTAAAAATCCTCGACTTCATTTTGCTCGCGTCAACTAACCGGCAAAATACCGGAAGTGGCGCATTTCACAGACGAGAATGTATAAAACACATTATTAGTCTGTTTTCCAAGGCTGCATGATATATTAAACCTAAGCATAATTGTGAATTCACAAACGCTACGATTTAATTAAATAATTATATGCGATGCAGTTCTAATACAGTA
>NW_015661996.1:83871-84760 GCF_001515625.1 Sinocyclocheilus rhinocerous | reverse complement strand
TTTTTTATTATAATTTATTATTAGTAGACTAGAACACGTGGATATGTTGTCATTCTTACACTATAATACTTAACTTTGATTTCAGTGATTTGGACTATGAGATGGACACTTGCTTTTTGTACTTTGTTGCACTTTACTTTTCTACTTTTGGATTTCATTTGGTTTAATGAAATATAGTTTAATAAAATATTCTTAAGTAAAATTGTTGATTTTTTTTATTTATTTTTTGCTGGAAATTAATCGTTTAGATCAATCGATTAATTAGTCGATAGATTAATCGAAATAAAAATAGTCGTTAGTGGCAGCCCTACATTATTCCCAAAGGAAATGACTATGAATATACTACAAGTGCACTCTTTACACATAATCTGCACTGCAAGCGTAGCAATTTTGGATGTTTGCGGTGATTCATATTAGCGATGTAGTTTACCCGCTTCTGGTGTGGATTGGGAGGAAAACAGTGATTCACTTTGATTTTATCTTGATTTTGAGGTGTAGTGATTTGATAAATTTCACAATCATGAGGTATTGACTTACACGTGCTCTGAATTACACCTTTCTGTTCAGCATGTATATTGAGCTTGTTTTATATCATAGAGATGATGTAGTGATTGATTAAAACAGACAAAAGAATGCAAGCAGTGCCTCTGAATGCTCATGCAAGCATAATTTTGCTACAGGCGAGAGTAGGGCTGGACGATATGGCCAAAATTGATATCACGATATATTTCTTAATTTCGGTCGATACGATATAATTCAGATTTCGATATGAACACTATTAATCTGAAATAGAAATCTTTTGTAACATTATAAATGCCTTTATCATCACTTTTGATCAATTTTAAGCATCCTTGCTAAATAAAAGTATAATTTCTATAATTTCTTTCCC
>NW_015661996.1:61309-80756 GCF_001515625.1 Sinocyclocheilus rhinocerous | reverse complement strand
ACATAGGGCTGGACGATATGGCCTAAATTGATATCACGATATATTTCTTAATTTCGGTCGATACGATATAATTCCGATATCGATATGAACACTATTTATCTGAAATAGAAATCTTTTGTAACATTATAAATGCCTTTATCATCACTTTTGATCAATTTTAAGCATCCTTGCTAAATAAAAGTATTAATTTCTATAATTTCTTTCCCAAAAAAATAATAAAAATTATACTGAATGGAATAGTGTATAATGTTACAAAAGCTTTTTATTTCAGATAAATGCTGATCTTTGGATCTTTCTATTCATCAAAGAATCCTGAAAAAAAAATGTACTCAACTGTTTTAAATATTGATAATCAGCAAATCAGCATATTAGAATGATTTCTGAAGGATCATGTGACACTGAAGACTGGAGTAATGATGCTGAAAATTTACCTATGTATGATCACAGGAATAAATTACATTTTAAAATCTATTCAAATAGAAAGCAATTTTAAATAGTAAAAATATTTCAACATTTTACTGTTTTTGCTGTACTTTGGATCAAATAAATGCAGCCTTGGTGAGCAGAAGAGAATTCTTAAAAAAAAAAAAACACCTTAAAAATCTTACTGTTCAAAAACTTTTGACTGGTAGTGTAGGCTGATTATTCTTATAGATTGAAACAAATGTGCTTCAGCCAGAAAAAAAGGGTATGAAAAGTGCTCCGAGTCGCTGCAGAAAACCAAAAAATTGAACAATAACAAAAACTGGAAATGTTGCTGGAGACGGGCTTATTTAAAATGAAAACTGATTCTCTGCCAGCAGGAGGCGCTTTTAGAGTGATAAAACTAGCGGTTTCTCCAGTAATGGCTGTAATCAAAGCAGCTCCGCTCATGAATGCTACTTTATCAGATCAAATGAAAATGTCATCGAAACTTTTCTGAAGACAGTCAGTTCTCTTCAGAGATACATTCATATAAAACACCCGCGCCGTGTTATGATTTTGAAACGTGCAGTGCTCATGTTTATTCAACGAAGTCAAACGGCACAAATAAATCAATGTATGGGAAACTGGTAATGTATATCGAAATATCGGAAATGTGTTTAAAAATCATATCACCGTTATTGAAAAAAATTATATTGCGATACATATTGATATTGAATTATTGTCCAACCCTAATATAGCCCATTGTAAATAGGGTTGCAAAGGGGCGAAAAAAAATTCAGGTAGATTTCTGGAAACTTTCTGAAAGTTTCCAAAAAATCTGGAAAGTTTCTGGTAATTTACTGTTAGTTTTCCGTCCCTTTGTTACCCTAATTGTTAGTCACAAATAGTTACATAGGCTAAATGTCTCTGTTTTCAGTTAACTTAGTTAAGAAGCAATTCATTTAGTCTGCTAAGCTAGCATACTGTCTTATGCATGTTAGAAGTTTGTGTCTTGTGAATTTAGGGTTTGTTGTCTTGTAGCTCTCTGTTGCTTCATTTCATTCGCTGCTCTATTCAGCTGAGCAGTAACAAAGAAGAGAAGCAGTGTAACCACAACGTTCCCTGTGTCTGTTGTGCACATCCTTATTTGCACAAAAGACAGTTTGTTGAACCTAAAGCTGCTTTTCTCTGTCTCTGCTGCCCAAACAACATTTTTCGGTTCCACTTGTGCTCCCGAAGAGATTGCATTTCTTTCTGAACTTGTTACCCTCAGGCAGTCGACCTCAGCAGTTTATGGGAAATGAGGCAATGAAAGGGGTGAGATTGAGGAAATCACAGCAGTTGAGTTTGTTTGGAGTGTGTGTGGTATTTCGAGCCTGCTGTTATAGTAGTGCGCTGTGCGAGGCCTTCTGTGGTGCTGGAGGAAGTGTGAGATGTAGCATCATGGCCATATCTTCCCAATATCAGACGGCCTTTTGTTAATAAAATGTCACAAAAAAAAGAGTGACCAACTGACGTGTTTGTAGTTTGTGTGTTCCTTTAGAGTTGCTCTGAGAGTCAATTCACACACTTTTCATTTGTGAAAAACTGTCATACACACTCTAACTCATCAAACTCAAACTCATCAAACTCAAAGATCTTTGTCACAAGCTGACAAAATAAAAGTTAGGTTTAACTTGAAGAAATTATGACAGAAATGCAGTACTATTGAATGTGAAAATATGCTTAAAGTATAATAATAATAATATTTTTAAGAAATGTCATGCAGCCAAGATATTTTTCATGTTTTAATTTATACAGTTTTGTTGTGCAGCATCTTTTCAAACATTGCATTTTAAAAATGAAAATGCTTTTTGTTGTAAATTATTATTTTTTCATTAGTAGTAAATCAATATTGGTATAAATATCAATATTGATTTGGAAAAAACAAATAAATCAGATTTTGGCTGGGCCCTATGAAGATTATTGTTTCTTCTTTCTTCATTTTTTTAAAAGAGTGACACACTGTAAGCCTATGGCATTATATAAGCAAAAAAATATGCCTTTTTAAAATTATTAATCTACAAAAATAGTTCTGAATGTAATAAATCAGTCAAATAAACCCAAATGTACTGCTGCATCAACAGCAGTTTCAATTTACCGGTTTCAAATTTGTTGTAATAAAACACAGTAACATATATAAATGATTAAAAATCGCCTTTGAAGGTCTGTTCACTGTAGTCAACTCATTCACCAAAGAGTTATAAACGTTTATCAGACATGTTCTGATGGGGATTGCAAGCATGGCAGCATATATACAGATCACCCGAGTGAGCTTGACTTATGTCATTTCCCGATCCCAACCCCCTAGTGTCTCTTATCATTTCCTGTCTCATCTCTCTGTCACTGTGTATAGAAATAAGGTAAATAATAAAGGCAAATAATTATAAAAAATTAAATTATTTTTATAATAATTGCCTTTATTATAAAAATAATATAGTCAAATAAGGTAAATAATAAAGGCAAACAAAATAAATAAATAAAAATGACCAAAAAAACCTGCATTTTTATCTGGTGGTTTTTCTTTTATTTATTTTAAATCTTGTTTAAAGGGGTCATGATGCGATTTCAAGTTTTCCTTTCTCTTTGGAGTGTTACAAGCTGATTGTGCATAGATAAGATCCCTGAAGTTGCAAAGACTAAAGTCTCAAAACCAAAGAGATATTCTTTATCAAAGGAGGGGGCTTTGTAGAAAACGAAGCGTTTGAGAGAGGCGGGGCATAGAGGACTTACAATAATGTACAGTATTTGAAAAATAATGTGTTTTTTGAACATTAAAGCATGTCAACATATTCTGTTACACCAAATACACAAAATAATGATCTTTAAAAAAGCATCATATGACCCCTTTAAGCATTAAGAATGGTTGGTTACAGGATAAGTTGAAATGAAAGCATGAAAAGAAAATTCAGCTGTTCTACTTTCTGAATGCATGTGCTTTATCTTAATGCAAATGATTTATCCATGCATATGTTTTATAATACAAATCAGGGGACGTGTGCTGGACTTAAATTAAACCACCAAGCTTCATCTGCTTCCAATCTACAACCAATGCATAGAAACCAGTCCTTCCATTTTCCTTAATTCATTACACTCTGATGTACATCATAATGCATCTATTTCATGATTTTAAAACAGCATCTAACACCGGTGTTCTTGCGTTGTGTCTGCACAATTGTTTAATTGTTGATCTGTGAACAAGATGAAAGTCACAATGCATCTTTTCCCCTTCGAGATTAATAGAATTTAAGATGCTGTATTAAAGTTTTGACTTGCAGCACAGCAGATTGTCACTTCTAGTAACAGTGGTCTTAACAAATGAAGAGATAAGATTATTTACATATTGACAGATGTGTATTAGAAATGGTGTATGGGAGTTAATATGTCTATGTCTTCTGTATAGTGGGATATCAATGGTGTTGAGAGACAGAATTTGTAGCATGTGATTGGTGTAAAACCTTTTGTGCTTCACACTGTGTATTATCAGGAAACAAAGGTCACATTTCTCCCTCAGTCAAACAGTCAAACTGCTTCCTGTCCTCATTCCCCCACGCCGTTCCACCGGCCTCAGGAGACCTCGTCCTCTACCGTTCACTATTGACAGCTAATATAAAAATAGAACAGGGGAAAAGCATATTAAAAGTTGCGATAAAACAGAAGTCGGTTTTTTTTTTTTTTCGGGCTCATTTAGCTTCTCTCCTTTTATTGTGCCCGAACTATTTTAATAGCTGAAACAGTAGTATAAGCTGTTTGGGGAGGGGGGGGAAGACGGGCTCGGGTCGGACTCGGGCCAAGAATTCTGATGAGCTGTCGGACAAGGGCCGGGCTAGGGCCTGAGCATCTCGGGCTAGGGCCTATATTTGAGGTCCGTGCAGGGCTCTACCACAGAGTCCAGTTATGAAATTTTAATTAACATTACGAGGTAAAAATATTTGTACACATTGAAACATATGCATGGATAAATTATTCACAGTATTATTTCATTTATTTGTTTATGTAGCCTATTTGTTATTTTAGTATAATTGAGATACTATTAATAGTTTGATTTGGTTCTTATTTTTAAGTGTTCTGTTTTAATTTTAATACTTGTTAAAGTTTTAGTAATTGAAATTAGGGATGGCTCGATACCATCATTTTGGCATCGGTACGATACCAGAATGTGATACCTCGGTATCGATACTGAATCGATACTTCATATTAGCGGTCAGCAGCGTGGCAGAAATATTCCCTTCATATTATTGATACTAAAATTAATATAGCAAAACTCTTGCTTCATTCAAAATTTAATTCTTTGAAATGCATGTGCAAATATTTAATTACCTTGAATGTGTCGGGGGGAAATAATGAGATATTTGAATTATTTATTAATAAATTAGTGTTTTCTGAGTCCGTGTCGCAAAGATGAAGATGATGATCCTGACTCGCCATCTCCTCATTGGACGCGCCTTTAGAGAGAAATGCATTTTTACAGATTTTATAAAATCCGTAAAAAGTTTTTGATTTGAATAATTTTGTTTTAAAGTAGTAATTTAAAATGTTCTATAGATATATTTAGCAAGTTTGTGAGGCAAGTATTCGCTGAGTTTCGGTTCATCATTGTGAAGCGTTCCTGGCCGAAATTGCAGAAAGCGCATCCTATTTATCCTTTATTTTATAAAAGCACAATGTTTTGTTGATATTGTGAGTGCACACAAATAAAAGTAGACCCTTTACAGTTCCAAGTGATGTATTACTCTTACCTTTATGAGCAATAATTACGGAATTTTAATACTTGTTAAAGTTTTAGTAATTGAAATTAGGGATGGCTCGATACCATCATTTTGGCATCGGTACGATACCAGAATGTGATACCTCGGTATCGATACTGAATCGATACTTCATATTAGCGGTCAGCAGCGTGGCAGAAATATTCCCTTCATATTATTGATACTAAAATTAATATAGCAAAACTCTTGCTTCATTCAAAATTTAATTCTTTGAAATGCATGTGCAAATATTATGTGACCAAAACTAAACTGGTTCTAGCGTGTCACACACTCACGTTTGAGCTTTCGTGTTTACTCTGTATCACATCTAATGTATGTACGTTGATCAGTTGTGAATAAAAGTTAATTAAACCTGAATTTATGAATGATGATGCACTCACCTGTGGATATTTAAATTCGCGGAAAAGATCAGGATGAGCAAGTGACAAATGCTTGGAAACATTTGAAGTGTTGCCTCCTTATAGCAACGCTTGCATACAGGTGCAGTAAGGTCAGTTCGTTCACCTTTGTCATCTGTTTTGTATCCAAAATAATGCCATATTTCACTTCTACTGTTGTCTCTTTTTACTAGTTTCTGGCTCATTGATAGAGTTTCATCTGATTGATGATCCATCGCGTTGTTCTGTCACATTTACCGGTTTCGCCGCAATTTGGGAAGCACTGCCGCCTACAGGTGTACTTTGGAGCAGCAGCGTATGAAATACCGAAATGAGCAAAATTATGATATCGAACCGTTTGAAATATAATATATACCAATATTTTTCCAGTACTGGTATACCACGCATCCCTAATTGGAATTGTGTTTTTGACTTTTAATATCTATATAGTTTTCATTTTTAATTTCAGTTTAAGTTACTTTAGTACATCAAGTTAAACTAAATGAAAATGAATAATTAGCTTACCAACTAGTAGGGCGATACTCTGCTGGAAGTCTCAATGTTGGTGAGCATGTTCTGGCCACGTCATGCTGAAACGTACTTGCTCTACCCCATTGAAAAAACACTTTAGATGTTTAAAAACCTCACATTATCCAGGCTGCATCTAGTGATGCACCGCAATGTCAGCAACTGAAAATATAAAGCAGAAACTGCAAAAAAAAAAAATATCATTTTTTGATTTTTAATTTAAAATAAAAAACATTTTCTGGGTTTGGTTTTCAGCTAAATTAAAATTTAGTAAAAGTTCATTTTGGTGCATCACTACCAAAATGACATTCAAAACAAAACAAAACAAAAAATCAACATTACTGTGACAGTTTTGGCATTTCCACTTCTTACTAAGCTGTTGAGCCCAAAGTTATTTGTTACCCAATGATGAGAGGATATCTTCTTTCCTAATGGCTTGTGATGACAAAAGTTGAATTTGTGATTTGAATCTGCAGCGCTCTGTCGTTTGATACGTGTGATGAAGATCTCGGGCCTGCAGGGATTTTGTTACCTCGGAGCTTAGTGCACTACCCTCTTTAACCTTCTGTCACCGGACTGCTGTCTGCTTGTGTTACAGCAGCAGAGATTTGCTTCATCTGGATGAAGTGTCCTAGTGTGCTATGTACATGGTTTAGTGGTTTTGCATTTGTGGGTTTAGTGAGTCTGCATGGTTGTGCATGTTGAAGTGTATGGTTCATTCTCTGATTTTTTTTCCCAGCTCATTTGAAGAAGTTCTTGCTCTTTTTATGCAGTTTTTCATATTTGTGAAGATGGTTCTTTGGTTTGATATACTTTTTTTGTTTTTTGAACTGGTCTCCTGATAAACTGATCAGTGTCACCGTTTGGTAGTTCTCCAAAGAATAGCACCCAACAATAATATTTACAGTTAAAGTAGCTTATTTTTATGTATTTTATTTTAAATAATTAGTCAACATTGGGTAACACAATGAGAAATGTGTATCTTAACATTTAGACAGCCCAAAACAAAGGTAATTGATAGCCATTTAGATTGTGAAAAATAATTAGCAAATATATAATGTATAATAATAACAATTGTATTGATCTAATTAGTCTCTATGGTCCTTCGGTTTTAGGTCTCTTTATTGTGAACACAAAAATGTCTAATCTTGTGGTCAGGACATTGCATAATTTGTTCTTTAGGACACTTTAGCCAGTCACCTCCTCTATGCAAATCTCAATAACGGCATCTGTGCATTAACTTGACATAAACATGTGCATTAAATACTAAGCTTGAAGCATTCACTTCCTGTGAGCATAACATTTTGTAAGAATGGGCTGTAAACCATACTTACTTTTGGTTCGCCCAAACGTGATAAATTCTCAACATTTACTCAGCCTCATATAATTCCAAACTTGACTTTATTTCTTCTGTGGGAGTACAAAGGAAGATATTTTGGAGAAAGTTAGTTTTAGTTACCAATGACTTCCAATTTATGGACAAAAAAAGGTATAGAAGATATTTTGAGAAATAATTCACCATAAAATAGATGAGTAAATGATGACATGGTTGGGCGAACTATTCCTATAATACTTAGTTATGAGTTTTGTGTTTAGTAGGTGTCCATCTGTAGAAAGTGTTGGATTCAAATATCTGATCTAATCTATCTCAGATTATTGCGGTAATACTGGCGAGATTAGCACGACAACCCGGAGCAGTGGTGTTGACAAGCGGAACAGTTCTCTGTAATTAGAGAGCGCTCAGACGCGACTGTGGCATCCAAACCTCTTCGGGCTCTCGCCTGGATCCCGAAGCCTGTCATCAGCGTCACACACACACGCGCACGTGCTCGTAAATGATGTCACACTCAAACGCTCAGCTGCCTGGCCAGACGAGCTCAGGCTACTGAGAACAGTTGCAAATGACTCTTATGTTATTTACATTGTTGGTTTTATTGTTGGTTCTTGAAGCTCAGGTTAGCTTAAAAAAAAGTGATGGATTATACAAGTATAAATCCATTGTCATTCCAACCCTGATGTTCAGATGAATAATGCAAGTGTGAGGGGAATTTATTAATCTGTGAAAATAAGTCATGTTTGTTCTCATATTCTCACTGTTGTGTTTTCCCCGAGCAGATTGCTTGATCCATCTGTCCGTTCCTTTGACGTAGAACTGAAATGAGCTGGGATTAAACGTTTTTGCTGAGGCTCCAGTTTTTTTTTTTATGAATTTGTATGTCATTGCTTTTGTATTCTACAGATTTTTCTAGTTTAGTGCATTTTTTGACAAGTTCAGACTGTCATACTTGCAGTATGTGGCATCGGTGGGTTTTGTGAGTTGGGACGGCTTGTCATAACTTGCTTTTTGTAAGGTTTCTTTTAGGGACGTAACAATGCACCCTGAGCCAGTTAAAAGTCGATACAAATATGTGACTATTCAAGCTGGTTGAGCTGTTAAATGAATCACGATACAGTTGGGGGTGGGAGTTTATGAAATGCATCTTTGAGGGGAACTGATTGTCTTCAGAAAAGTTTAGAAGGTTTTTTTCTTTTTCTTTTTTCCTTCATCTTGCCTCTGTATAATGCATATTAAAGTACCGTTCATAAGCACAATGCTGCTTTGTATGCAGTGGTAACCAACGAAACACTATATGTGACCCTGGAGCACAAAACCAGTCTTAAGTCGCTGGGGTATATTTGTAGCAATAGCCAAAAGTACATTGTATGGGTCCAAATTATCGATTTTTTTATGGCAAAAATCATTAGGACATTAAGTAACAGTCATGTTCCATGAAGATATTATGTAAATTTCCTACTGTAAATATATCAAAACTTAATTTTTTATTAGTAATATGCATTGCTAAGAACTTCATTTGGACAACTTTAAAGGCTATTTTCTCAGTATTTAGATTTTTTTGCACCCTCAGATTCCAGATTTTCAAATAGTTGTATCTCGGCCAAATATTGTCCCATCCTAACAAATCTGACATCAATGGAAATCTTATTTATTCAGCTTTCAGATTATGTATAAATCTGAATTTCGAAAAATGTACCCTTATGGCTGGTTTTGTGGTCCAGTGGCACATATTGCTGCTGTTCCATTAGCGCCACCTGCTGTCAGAGAGTGAATTTGTGCCTCATTCATCCTGTCTGCTGTTTTTGTTTCATGTAGTATAGTTTCAAATTTCGAAATTATACAATCTAGATTAAAAACTGCTCATGTTGCATGTATGCAGCATCTTTGTTTGGAATCATGATTCAAATTCAGTGGTTACCTCTAAAAAGGAAAGAGCACAGGCAAAGCCTTAGTTTGTTTACATGAAGAAATTTCTTTTTTTTGTATTTGTTTTTAACATATTTCAGTTAAACAAAGAAATGTGCAGCAAATAATAAAACGACACCTTTTCATTCATAATTTAATAAATCTCATTTTGTTAAAAAAAATCATGAGAAAATCATATTGTGAAATCAGTATCATGAATCGTATCGTATCGCATCGTGAGTTGAGTGAATCATTACATCCCTAGTTTATTTAAATTTAGCCTTCAAAAGAAACTCTTCACTTCAGTCTTTTTTTGGTTCTTTTGTGTCTGTGTTATGTCCTGCCTGCTGTCCTTCTTCATCTGACGCTTTGCACCCCTCCCTAAGTATCTGCTCTGGTTCAGTGCAGCACTGCATCTATGGTCTGTCTTCCCATGCCGCCCCGTTCCCAGAAGCCCCCTGCAATCGGACAGCTGGCTCTGGGGGAGCTATTGTCCCTGTGTGTATGCCAGGTTCTGCACAGCTTTGTTTCCCAGCTCAAATCTGTATGGGAACTTCTCATCCTCACTTGATTCCCCAAAATCCTCAGACCCATGCGTCTGTCTATTGTTTCCCAGCAGGGAGCAGTGGTAGCTGTTTGGCTGAGTGTTCATAGCTCTTGAAGTGTAAGTGGTCAGAGTTGTAGAAAGACTGATGGGGTTTCAGTATGCTTATCTTAATTCATCATTTACTCGCCTTCAATGTCGTTCTGTTTAATGAACTTTCTTCCGTGGAACATATATTTTGTAGATATTACATAGATATTTTGTCTTAGGGTTCTCAAGTTATACAGGTTTGGAACGACATGAGAAAAATCTCAAATCTCAAAATAAATGTATAGTTTCATAATTTATAGTGTTGTGAGCCTAAATTCACTTATAGTAAGTATTTAAGTATTGAAATGTTACGAAATGTTATTTATTCTACATATATAGAATTCTAATACTGCCCATTTTGTTATGTATTCTAAAATAAAATAATAATATTATGTGGGTTTTTTTGTACATTTCATTTAGTAATTTTAGTTTTTAGTGTTTTGTTTGTCATTTATTTATGGTATGATTTATTCTAAATATTAAAGAATTTGAATACTGGCCATTTTGTTGTTGTTTTCAAAAATTGGTTTTAGTATTTTTTTTTAAATTTTTTTGTAAAAATTTTTTTATCCCTCACATCCTTGTTTTTATTCATCTTTCTTTCTTTTTTTTCTCCTTTTTTTACACATTTATTTTAGTGTTTTGCTTTAAACTTTATATTTTTTTGCATTTGTTTACAACCAATTTTGGCGAAAGTAACTATCAATTAAGTGTTCATTTAACCATAAACATTTTGTGGCACATATCATTTGCTGTCAGTTAGTTTTGTTATATATATAAACAGAGTTTTTGATATAGACACTGTATGTCTGCAATATGCTCATTTTAAACGCTTCTTTTTGATTTATTTTTTGTTAGACTGAGCTGCCTTCTATCTTTACCTGAACGTGGCATGTCATGGGTGCATTTGTATGTTTTAACTGACTCTCGTGTGTTTTGCCGTGAGGAGCAGTGAAGTTCTGACGTGCCGTCCTGTCAGCCGGGGGGCGTTTGAGCTGGGCTGTGGCTGGATTCTTTGTGTGGGAGGCAGAGCAGCATGAATCAGACTCTTATTGTCTCTCCCCCTTAGGAGACCATCAGGTGTCTAACTAATCACATATCTGTCTTTCTCCCGAAACCCTCCCCCTTCATTCAGCTGTGTTCTCTCATTAACTTATGAAGGAAGCGGTGGGAAACGGATGGCCATAGTCTTCCGCAGACATTGCGTTCATACTTTCCATTCACACTGACCAGTCCCCTCTGGCTGACCACACAAAATATGAAACATTGCACAGGAAACTGCCCGTTTACACTTATGCTAAGTCTCGGTTATGATATTGGCAACTCAAATCCAGGGCATATATTTAGTGACTTTGAAACTTTTACTGTCTGGTCATTTGAGTCAGTCTTCTGCAGTTTATGTTTTGAGTTCAGTATTTGTCGGGTAATGTTGTTGAGTATAACAGATAATCATTTCCAGTTTAAAAAAAAAATGACATGGTGAAGCCTTGCAATGCAAGCAAACGTGTGATAAGACTAAAGCATTAGACGCGTGAACATGAGACAGATGAGATATGATAAAATGGCTTATCTTTCCCATCATGACCATGTAAAGCCGGTAATTTGTGTAACTTTGGAATGATATGCACTAGGCTTGCCGCGATAGATGGTGTTGATGGTGATACCGGTGTTAAGCCGCAACACGGCTAAAGTGATTTTGACGTTGTATTTTGTTGTTGCATTCAAGCAATTGACGCGAACTGCCGCTAATTCGAAAGTGAAAGTAAAATGCGCTTTTAAGCTATTTAAAAGCAAAGGAAGGCGAGGAAAAGAGGGGAAATTCAAACAAACTAAAAACGAACAATTGCTTTACGCCTAATTGCTGCTATTTGAAAGTGAAAGTAAAGTGCGCACGCAGCTTTTACAAGCTATTTAAAAGCGAAGGAAAGCGAGGAAAAGAGGGAACGCCCCCGCGGTGATACCGGTATTACCGGTGTTGTCACACGTCGATTAACCGGTGGGAAAATTTCCTCACCGTCACAACCCTAATATGCACCACAAATGCTGACGATGGAGCTTAACCTGTATCGACTGTAGTACTACAGTGATTTAAGGTGCATCTGCAGGCTTTTTGATTGATGCTTTAGGCAATGTGACATGAATATGTTGACGCATGAGAGTTTCTTTTGAGTTTACAGAATTGACATTTATGTGTATAATCTGTACTCTACTATTTAAAGGTTTGGGGTCTGTAAGGTTTTTTAACGAATTAAACTAATACTTTTATTTAGCAATGGCACATTAACTTGAATCAAAACAGTAAATCAAAAGTGACAGTAATGATATTTGAAAAGCTTCAAAGGAGTTATATTTCTACTAAATGCTGTTCCTTTGAACTTTCTATTCATTAAAAAAAATGAATCGCAGTTTCCACAAAAATATTAAGCAGCACAACTGTTTTCAACATTGATAAAATGTAGAAATGACAAATGTTTCTTGAGCAGCAAATCAGCATATTACAGTTATTTCTGAAGGATCACGTGATACTGAAGATTGAAGTAATGGCTGCTGAAAATTCCTCTTTGCCATCACAGGAAACAAAAAGCATTTTCAAATATATTAAAATAGAAAAAAAAAATTATAATAGTAAATTGTGCACAATATTGATGTTTTAGTGTTTTTTGGTCAAATAAATGCAGCCTTGGTGAACATTAGAGAAAATGATTTCTGCTTCTCCCAATTTATTAGGCATGATCTTCTGTGATGTTTGCCCATTGGTTATTTATTCTGAAATGAGCTTTTCTATTAAATCGATACATTTTAAATCGAGAGCACACACTCTCTCTGCATTATGGAAAAAAACACCGGCAAGCATGCAAGTTGGAGATTAGCAATCTCTATTTATATATTCTGCTGAAATTATATGAAATATAACCAGACATGTAATACATTTGCGCTGTTTGCTGCGAATAAATCTGCGAGCAAACCATGCAAGTTGATTAGTTCTTCTATGAAAGTGCAATAATTCTGATGAAAATTTTTTTTTTAAATGAGAGTAATCATGAATGATAATCATGATTTTAATTTTTGAGCAAAAAATTGTGATTAACCGTGTTGTGCAGCCCTAAGTAACAATGTGAAGTTCATCAATTTTGATGAGAGTTCAATTTACTAATTAAAAAAAAAAAGATTAGCACTTTTTGCATGACATTTGCACAGAATTTAAGTTGTTGCTCAAAAGTTGAAACCGAATGGGTTACAAATTATTGATATTAATCTGTACTACAGCCCTGGTTTCAAATCATCAGTCATCCTAGACTGTTTATTTGCTGCTTTAGGTATTGATTTAGTATCATATTAAAGCCAAAATATTTAGTAGCCTATTGATCCAACCATATGTTGGACATATTTTTGGGATTCCTGCCTCTGAACTGGGCCCTTGTGCAGACACATGATTCCTGCTGTCACTTCACAGAAAAGCGGGAAAGCAGGAGAACGAGAGCACCAAAGATGAGAAGAGAGAAACAGGAAAAAGGGGCACACAGGAAGGAAGTAAGAGTTCAGTCTCCTCAAAGTCCACCTCCATATATCTTGTGCTGCCACATGGACAGAACTGAACTTGTGTGTGTGTGGCCATGGATGTGTCATTCTGATTCCCAGTCTGTATTCCAGGAGCCCCCTACTGTTCCTGCTGCAGTGACTGAGCTCAGGCGGCTGCTGACTGCAGATTTGACCTTATATGGTCATCCTCAGCTCCCGCCTGTCAGCCTTCCAGACCCATTTCCTCTTTCCTTCCCATTGGCTGAAGCACAGTGCTTGCGCCCAATAGATTCTTTGATAGAAGCATAGAAGAAAAGGGGGCAGTGTGAAATAACAATAATATATTATAATTATTATTATTACTATTATTATACAGTTTATTGATGAACAACCTAAAAAGAGTAAAATTTTATAATAATAATATTAATAACTATTATTATTGTTGTTGTTATAAAAACATATATAATTTATTATTATTATTATTATTAGTTTAATTTTACTTTTTTTTTTTTTTTAGGTTGCTCATACAGAATACATTTATTTTTTTGTTTATATATATATATATAAACCATAAATTCCTATTAAAAAAAAGGATATAATATAAATACCTTCTAATGGATTTACAGAATTTGACATTTATGGAACAACTGATTCGTTGTTGTATAATTTATTACATTTATTTCATTTAATTCATTGTATAAATATAATCAATATAACCATAAAAGTTCATTAATTGTATGAATCCAGATGGGACGTTTCACTAAAATACAAAAGTCAGTCACTTCTTGATTTAATTATCAGAATTTGTTGATATATATTTTTATTTATTTGTACTATATTTTTTAGGTTGTTCATCCAATATAAATTGTACCTGTAAAAAATGTTATGAGTGTCACAACACAGGATCTCTCTTATCTGGTGATCTTTCTACCTCATTTCTATATTCTATCCTTCTCCTCTATCATTCAGGTCATATTTATTAGCCAACTACATACACCTGCTGGCCCTGAGCAGCTCTCATTCTGACACTGTCCTGATTGGCTGTTTGTGTGGCTCATGACGTCTGGTTGGACGGCTGCTGGGGTGCTTCAGTCAGGTCAGCTGTAGTCTGCTGCCTCTGGGTCCTCATGGACTCGCAGAGGAAATGGAAATTTCCACGCTGACTAGATAAGACAGACGTGCTTCAGCTTCTGCCGAAAGCGGCTCTGCTTCTGTAATACTTTCTGTTGGCATCCTCCACAGTGTGTCCCGTTGTTTTGTCTCTTTCATTTCCTCTTTCCATGTCTCTCTTCACTGGTAACTCTCTCTGAGGTTTCATTGAGGCGGGAATCCTGGTTTATGGATTGTATGGGTTAAGGCAGACCTGTGTTACTCGAGGTGAGGGATCTGCAGTAATGCTGCTACAGTTGCTATGCAACAGGTTAGACTCGCTGCACTGCAGCGGTGATTTTGGATGGCTCCGGTTTTAGTAAGCTATAATTAATTCACATAATTATTCATGATATAAGTTTAGCAGAGCTTCCCTGTAAGTTTATAATTTACCATAATGCATAATGGATTTATCTCATCAATCATAAACGTTGCAACAAAAAATCTACCTGTAACTGCTGTAACTTTTTTTTATATTTCAATTAGCAGGCATTCTAAACATGTGTGAGAAAATGCACTCATCATATAGATGGCTTGCTGACAAATTTTGTTGTTTATAAGATCTTTACTGGGCTTTCAAATGATCTAGAATCATGTAATCACTCTATGGATGCATTTTTTTAAAAAATTTTTTACGGTTTTTACAATTTGCTCATCTTTGTGATCACAAGCCTGCCTATATAAGCGCATGGACGAGTTTTATATACTGTCTCTAAATGTGTTAATAAATAATAAAGCAAGCTGAGCTCGAATCCATAAGCAGATGATTACTGATGACCTTCTGCTCCAGTGTTAGCGATCCATTAAAAACCAAATGGCAATAATGTTAGGAAGTCAATATAGAGGCTAATGCATGTGCATCATCCTGATGCTCCTCTTTTAGATGCTTTGAGTTATGGATACTTACGGTTCTCTTGAGAGAACTAGTGCCCTTATATCACCTCCCCCCTTTTTTCTGCCATTGCTTCCTTCCACATGTCAGTGACTAAACAAGCCAAAAACCAAGTGCAAAAGATTGAGTTAGCAAGTGTTCTTGGTATGTATTCTCTTGCGGCACGTGATAGTTGAAGGACTGCTGCCCACGGATTGCCTATATCCCATTTATTTTATTTTAATTATTTATTTTATTTTATTTTAATTATTTATTTTATTCATTTTATTTTAATTTTTTCATTTAGTTTCTTTTTATTTTACATATATTTTATGTTTTTATTACATTTACAGTAAGCAGGGTTTAAAAGCAGAAATGTTTATCTAGATTTTTTTTCAAAAGCACATGAATTCTTCAGTAAAATGCTTATTCTTGGACTGTTGAAAGGTCTTAAAGGAATCAGAGCACACCTCGCTTTTCAGACCGATTAGTTTTGTAAAAATCGACGCGTTTCAAAAAGGCGAGGCATAGAGGAGAAACAATAATGTACAGTATGTGGAAAATAATGTGTTTTTTGAACTTTAAACTGCATAAACACATTTCATGACACCAAATACACAAAATAATGTTCTTTTTAGCAGCATCATATGACCCCTTTAATGCGTTTCTAGATGTATGACCTTCTATTTACGTGACTTTTTCCTGCATCGCTTTACAGGTAAGTTGCGTTACATTCCTTTCTGCATGTATCGTGTTTACCAGCAGTACATCGTCATAACTTCACAACACAGACAACATCAGTGATTCTCTCACACTAGTCTCATGCCAACACGTGTCTTGGTTTGTTGTCTGGTGCATGTGATGGTTGACAGACTGCTGCCTACAGCTGGACCGTGAAGCAGGAGCCTTAAGTGAATTCTGTTTTTATTGGCGAGCAGCAGCGCTGTATGTCTGTGTGTTTCTTCAGCTGTTCATGAAGTGATTGGTAATCAGAGTTCCTGATAATAGTCTTGAATTATTTTGTCTTGAATTATTTTCTCTGTTTTAAGAACATCATCTTGCGTATTCCTCTATCTCCCTTTCTTTTATTACCTTTGATCTTTTCTTGTGAAATGCTGTTTTGGCGCCTTATCAGTTCTTCTCATTCGGGGTGGTTAGCTCACAAATAGCTGTGAAGGGTATAGTTTCTCTTTCAGAAGGCTGTGTTATAAACATGCCTAGACTTGAGAAGCAATGTGCACACGCACAGAGTGGTTTTCCGCACAGGTGGGTAGAGTCTTTTTGTGCAGGTATGTATCCTGAGAAAAGCCCAGGCTCTTGTGCTCCGCTGGGCTGGGCTTCCTGCTGTGATGTCATCGCACCATAGGCACAGCAGCCGCGTGGACAAAAGTGTGGGTGCGGTCGTCTCTCCATCAGATGACACCTGATCACACAGCCCTGTGCAGAGATCAAAGGTCGTGACCCGGAGAGCAGAGGGCACTGATGTCATCAGGAAGTCAGCTGACTGGGCATGGGACCGCAGCCGTGCCTTTATTTGGCTTCTTTGTTTGCTGTGTACAAGGGAGAGGAGGGAAATCTTCTGTTGTATTTTTTCCTAGTTTTCAGGCCTGTGCAATGTATAATGGTATTACATAAGGTGTTCAGAATGAAGAGCAACACTGTTTTTCATATACAAACGTGCGTGCAAACAGTCGCATTGGAGGTGACGATCCAAATCTGGCTGCGTTTGCACTAGTCTACATCTCTTTAAATACAAAATCCTAATATAATTGAAAAAAAAATTATTTCCACAGTTGATTTTATTTATATGCACCAATATTATTTAGAGATATTTATTAATTTTTTTAAATATTATTAAATTAAAATTTTGACTTGGGATGCCAACAAATCTCTAAATTTAATGAACTGAATAAAATAGAATTAGTGTTTTATTTATTCATTATTTCACTGTGGTAAACATTTTTGACTTGTGATGCCAAAAAAATCTCTGATCAATTGAATTCAATTTAACTATATCTTTAAGAAAACAAGAAAATAGACATAAATATTTAATGGCCTTCCCATCCTTTCCCTGCTCCCTTAATTTATATTTTTATGTAATTTTATTTTATTTTATAATTTAATTGAAAACATATAAAATTTAATATAATTAATTAAAAAAGAACATTTAAAAAAAAAAAAAAAAAAACTGATTCAAGGAATCACATACTATTTTACAAAAATAAAATTTGTAAATTGTTCTATTCCCAGTATTGGTTAAATGTATATTTTCAACAAAATAAAATAGAATTAATATATTCTTAGTATTTATTATTATACTTTTCTTTATTATTCTAAGTATTTATTTAATTACGATTATTTCATTTAGTATTTAACTAGCGGTTTATTTATTATTATCATTGATGCTTTAAAAAAAAATTTGGGCTTTCTCACACTTTCTTCACTCCCAAACCTCCTCGTGTGACCTTTCACTCTGAGTGAAAGGGCCAAGGGCCCGTTGCACGCGTATTTCTGTCTGCATTTGGAAGCCGAGCTGCGAGAACAAAAGCCCCGCACTGTCGTGTGTAGATGTTTCTGCTGTCGATTTGAATGACCGGATGAGCTATTGTTTGATAATTTGGAGAAGAATGGCTTTCTCTCCCCCCCATTTCATGAGCGCAGGCCAGGGCATAAGTGTTTGTTTTGGTGTTACGTAGAGCTTGGCTGGCATTGTCCGAGCTCATTTCATTTACCCAAAGGGCCCAATGCTCTCATAACCTAATATTTGTCTTTGTTTTCTCTCTGCAGTCGGGCCGTATTGATAAGGCCTACCCTACAGTATGTGGCCACACTGGCCCTGTTCTGGACATTGACTGGTGCCCTCACAATGACCATGTCATCGCTAGTGGATCTGAAGACTGCACCGTGATGGTACGTCACCCTTCCTTACATTTGCTTAACATTTACTTAAACTAATGAAAATATACAGTACATTGAATTTGTCATGGTGTAATAAGATAAGGCCCATCTTTAAATCAAGAGATTAATAGATATAGCTAAAACTTTCCTTGAGAATATAGCAGTGTGTGTGTAATATTTTTAAAATGTTTTTGAAGAAAGCTTCTCATGCTCACCAAAGCTGTTTATTTGATCAAAAATACAGAAAAGCAATAATTACTTGAAATATTGTTGCAATTTAAAGTAACTGTTTTCTATTTTAATATCTTTTAAATGTAATTTATTTCTGTGATGCCAAAGCTGAATTTTCAGCATTATTACTCCAGTCTTCAGTGTCACGTGATCTTCAGAAAATATTCAGATTTTTTTGATGCTCATTTTATTTGATGCTTAAGAAACATTTATTATTAATAATATTGAAAACAGTTGTGCTGCTCAATAATTTTGTGTGCAAAACATTTTTAGGGTTCTTTAATTAGAAAGTTCAAAAGAGCAGCATTTATCTGAAATTGAAATCTTATGTAACGTTGTAAATGTCTTTGTTACGTTTAATCAGTTTAATGCTAAAGTTTTTTTTTTTATATTACATGTATAAATTATATAAATGTATGTAATGTATTTAAATTAGTGCTGACAAACGATAATCGCGATTAATCGCATCCAAAATAAAAGTTTTTGTTTACATAATATGTGTGTGTACTGTGTATATTTATTATTTATATATAAATACACACACATGCATATATATATATATATATATATATATCAGAAAAATATTTTGTTTGTATATTAAATATATTTATATATAATATAAATGATATGAATATAAATATATACATGTAAATACATGTAAATATTTTCAAAATGTATACATACATGCATGTGTGTATATTTATATATACATAATAAATATACACAGCACACACACATTATGTAAACAAAAACTTTTATTTTGGATGCGATTAATCGCGATTAATCGTT
>NW_015661996.1:59821-61217 GCF_001515625.1 Sinocyclocheilus rhinocerous | reverse complement strand
TATTTATATATAATATAAATTATATGAATATAAATATATACATGTAAATACATGTAAATATTTTCAAAATGTATACATACATGCATGTGTGTATATTTATATATACATAATAAATATACACAGCACACACACATTATGTAAACAAAAACTTTTATTTTGGATGCGATTAATCGCGATTAATCGTTTGACAGCATTAATATAAATTAAACTATTAAATTCTGAAATCAACACAATATGATGTGTTAATTGCCAGAATTATACACCTTTTTAAACCCCTAATTGTAACCATTTCTTCTACACTTAATTTGACTCTGACTAAACTATGCTGAATAGCAGCAAGTTTTGATTCTGTGCAGAAATGCACAAGATGATGGCATTGTGCTGTTTATTATTATTGCATGTAGTGTAACCCTAGCTAAACCCCTGCAGTCATTCTAAAGCTTGTTTATTGATGGGTGGATATGAGCATTTGCAGATAAGTTTCCTTGAATAGCCAGCATCACATCTCCACCCACCCATTGAGTCCATGTGTGGCTGGCAAAGTCTGCCCCCGTGACTCATGTGAACGGCAGTAGCAACTGAATGCTCGCTCTTCTGGACTGTTTTAGATTAGTTTGAGCCCTGCCTGAAGTCATCGAATCAGCAGGTACTATTTTATAGTTCTGAGGTCAGTCTGGCTGGCTCTGGGTCTGTTTATCATGCTACTAGCCCTTATTTGGCCAGTGTGCTGAAAAACAGCAACTCCAGTGCTTGTGTACGTGTAATGAGGGTACAAGTGTTGAGTTTAAAAGTACGCTGTCTCTCGTCCTCTCTTGGGGAATGCCGAGGCCTGGGAAGTTGATGATTCCTTTTTACTGTTTTTCTTTGCCATACCTTCCCAGAGTCATAAAATCTGAATTATATTGAAGTATAGCCATGCTGGAGGGTAATTTCATTAGTGACCTATGATTATGACACTAAATAGGTTTGGCAGTGTCTGTGTGAGGGAATAATGTACACTCGTCCAGTATGTTACACAGTTCAGCGGTCATTATACAGAAAAATTTAAATGTTGTGATTATCCAATCAAACTCGAGTGTTTTAGAGAGCCATTTAATAAATGCTGAGAATAAACATTATGTAAAAGGAGACGAAAGGAAGTTAAAGAGAGAGAGAGGCCGACTTCCAAATCGCATGCTAGCGTAGTACTTTTACTTTTTCTGCCATTTGTATGTACTTATGCTGCATCTCAATGTGCCTACTTATACTACACCCTTAAAGTATGTACTCTTTTGGTGAAGAAAAAGTACACACTTTTGAGTGTGTAGTAGAAGAGTCACACAACTGCGTCTTTAACGGACACTCTGTCGCATAGATACACGCACCCTGTCACTGTAAACTGGCCTGTCAATCATCT
>NW_015661996.1:49347-58154 GCF_001515625.1 Sinocyclocheilus rhinocerous | reverse complement strand
CTATGCTTTGTATGCTTTGGGACACACTTATTCTAATCTCACATACTATTTAGGATGGATAGTATGAACAAGAGATAGTTAAAATGAAAACTCTGCTGGACTCTTTTCTTTGCCCTCTGCTGCCACCTTCAGGAAAATTAATGAAACGAGGCAAAACGTATCCTGTCAAATTAAACAAAATAAAAATAATCTGAAATTTAATGAGATTTTATCATAATATAATTACAATAAAACTGAATCAAGCATAATTGTTTCAATTAGTGTTATTTATATACTATTGGGTGTTTATTCATATTTATTATTTGCATTTATTTGTATATTTTCAGTGCTCATTTTTCGTTTACATTGTAGTAATGTGCTTTTGTCATTTTATTAGTGTTTTAAATATTTTTGTTTAGCTTTATTTTGCAACATTTTTAATTTTCATTTTTCATCTAATTTTTCTTTTTTTTTTTTCTCCAACATTATTTCATTTACCAAAAGTGAACCGATTGGCTTTTCTTCACTGCCATGTATCTTTGCACTTCAATAAAGTTTTAGAAGAAAATGAGTATTTTTGAATATTTGTTGTTTTCAGGTGTGGCAGATCCCAGAGAATGGTTTGGTGACCTCCATGTCAGAGCCAGTGGTGATGCTGGAGGGTCATTCTAAAAGAGTGGGAATCGTTACCTGGCATCCCACCGCCCGCAACATCCTGCTCAGTGCAGGTGAGACCTGAAGCCTCACCTGATCCATCAGGGAGAAGGAAACTGGATAGAAACCGCAACAAGAGCGGACAAGAAATAATAGGGAACGGAGAGGAGACGGGGTTGAGGAAATGATACACCGCAGTCTCGGTTGTGTTCGCGTTTTTAATGTTTAGGCACTGTTAGATCCTGTCAGAAAATATCTGTTTTGTCTAGTAACTGAACAACTAGTCGGCAAAATTGTCTAATACCCAAAACCTGTTAACAGCAAGGCCTGTCTGCTACCCAAAAGCAATGTTTAACAGTCTTCTATCAGCCAAGAGTTGACTGAGTAAAGCCAGAGAAGAGCAGAAATAAGAGACGAAGTGATGATGATGACAAAAAGGAGCAGAGTTTATTGTATAATCTTTGTTTCAATGCTTAGACTTCGTCTGACGAACACAAATCCAGCAAGTAGTGTTATACCAAACTAATTCACAACAACATTCCATAAACCGTGAATTTCCATGAGCATGCCCTCTTAATCATTCAGACAAAGCAGTTCATGAAACCCCACAATCATAAGATCAAACAATAATAGAAATGCATAAGCAAGAAAAATAATAAGAAATATAAAATGTAAAAACATAAGAAAAAGTTAATAAATGATACAAATGATAAATTATAAAAATAAGCAAATGATAAATTATATAAATGGCTAATAAATGATTCTAAATGAATAAAAACAAGAAAAATAAAAACACAACACAAATGTATGATTGCTCTCTTGATGCAACACGCAGTTCTTTTAGCACGCATTGTTGCTTTTATCAGTGTCTGTCAAAAAAGGGGAAAAGCCACCCCAGCTGCTTTCTAATAAATAGCATCTTTAACATGATTCAAACGTGATTATTTGCCCATCTCGTCTGCAGGCTGTGATAATGTGGTTATCATCTGGAATGTGGGGACGGGAGAGGCCATGATTACCCTGGAGGACATGCACCCTGACATCATCTTCAGCGCCTGCTGGAACCGCAACGGCAGTCTCATCTGCACCGCCTGCAAGGACAAGAAAGTCCGGGTCATCGACCCTCGCAAGGAGGAGATCCTTGCGGTGAGTGCTTGCAAATAGGCGGATACTATTTATGAATTTGAATTGTAAACTCTGAATAAAGTCGTTTCTGAACTGACGTGTTTCTCTGGCTTTTGTGCTGATGTGTTTGCTTGACTCGAAAAGCATTCAGCCGCTCAGTTGGAGTGAATGTGTGCAGTGTTGTCATGTGTAATGGTGTGTCTCGCTGACAGGAGAAGGACAAGGCTCATGAGGGTGCCAGGCCCATGAGAGCTATTTTCCTGTCTGACGGCAAAGTGTTCACCACTGGTTTTAGCCGCATGAGCGAGAGACAACTCGGCCTTTGGGATCCGGTAAGTTGCCATGGAAAAAGTAGACCTGCTCACCTGCTCATGAATAAATTCCAAGACTAGCCTAAATTAGACCTTTCTTGTGTTTTCCGCGAAACATTTGGGATAATGTAAGTACACAAGTCAGCAAAATATATAACACTGTTCTAGTGGTTTTTGGATATTTGAATAAAAAAATCTTACATATTGTGCCTTTAAGAAAATAACATACATTTGTACTTTTTAATATAATTAGACCTCATATTTGCTCTGTTTGTCTGTCAGGACAATATGGAGGAGCCAGTTTCTGTCCATGAGATGGACACCAGTAACGGAGTCCTCCTGCCCTTCTATGATCCTGATACTAACGTGGTCTACCTGTGTGGAAAGGTAAATGCTTCTGTTTCAAATAAATCCTGTTATTTTGGAATTTCTGTTCCTATTTTGGAATGTGTCACTGTTTTCTTTAAAAAACATGAAGCAGCACAACAGTTGTCAACGTGGATAATAATAAGAAATGTTTCTTTAACACCAAATCAGATCATATTAGAATGATTTCTTAAGGATCATGTGACACTGAAAACGGGAATAATGGCTCCTGACAATTCATCAATTCAGAATGAAATTGTACATTTAAATTGCAGTAATATTTTACAATATTACTGTTTTTACTGGATTTTTAGTCAAATAAATGCAGCCTTGGTGAGCATAAGATACTTCTTTCAAGAATAGTAAAGTATCTTACTGACTTTTGAATGGTGGTGTTAGGCCTGGGCGATAAAACGGTATCGATATTTATCGACAGTACACCTTCGATAACGATATAAAAATTTTTTTGATATAGTGCACGATATAGGCACGTGCCTTGAGTGACGCAAACAGCAAACACGAACACATGCTGAATTGAGTGCTGTGCCTGCCTGTGATGAGATTGTGAATAAAATAAATTAATATTAGTCGAATTTAAAATAAACATTTGCATTTGAATGTTAGGAGTGCGTCAGGGAGCGTCATCAGTGGCGCACGAGATGCGGTGATAATGATGTAAGTGACGTTGTTGCATTTTAATGTTTTGTTAGTCTAGCCCACGAGACGCGCCGCTGCTGCATTATGCATTCAAAATATTAGAGAAATATAGAAGCTCAATGCGGAGATCTAGATTAGGTGAAAACCGAAACCAAGCCATTCACACAGATGCATAATTAAAGCATTTTTAGTCGGACAAATATGACTGCTGCACTCGCGTCACACACAAGAGATGTAGCCATGCAAAATTAAAACAGTTTAAACTTTTAGAAAACACGTCGCGAATTTGCGGAGGTTTATTTCTTTTCACTGCGTCTCATATGTTTTTAAATGCAATCTAAAACAATCGATGCAATCGATGGGCGATTCGGCTCTTTGTATTAAGCAATGCATAAATACATGGTGCTGTTTTGTTCATAATTGTTTATGCAATTTACGAAATTATATTTGATTTATATGAGTTAATTTAGACGTAATGCAGGTTTTTTTTATAGATATTTATTTCCTTGCGATAACAATTTAAATGTGCTGCATTATTTTGCTCATTGCGCCCTCCTGTGGCATCCGGAGACAAGCCAAAAGTTTCCTTAAGACCTATTTAATATATAAAACATTAGAAATTAGATATTTGTTTAATTTTTATTGCGTGTTTGACTGTTAAAACAAAAAATATTTTTTTTTCTCAATAAATTGGGTTAATTTAAAAATACAGTGGTTAAATTAAAAAAAAAAATTCTATGGCTCTTTGTTTTACAAAAGGTTATAAAAAATGTCAATAATTATCGATACCGAACTATATGAAACATTATATCGTTGATGCATTTTTTAGCTATATCGCCCAGTCCTAGGTGGTGTACACCTGGATGTTTAGAATTGGTTATGTTGTTTTGGAAATGGTACAATGGTTCTGACTGATGTTTTGTCTCTAATAGGGTGACAGCAGTATCCGTTACTTTGAGATCACAGACGAAGCTCCTTTTGTCCATTACCTCAACACCTTTACCACTAAGGAGCCTCAGAGGGGCATGGGATACATGCCCAAGAGAGGGCTGGATGTCAACAAGTGCGAGATCGCAAGGTATAGCAAAAAAATGTATTAAGATGATAGCAGGATGTGGGAGAATCTCATGAAACATCAGGAATATGACCAGGTCATATTTCACCCCAAAATAGGTTACATTTATTTTTGTTTTATCCTATTTTTAGGACCATATGTGACCCTGGAGCACAATATATCGCTGGAGTATATTTGTAGCAATAGCCAAAAATACATTGTATGGGTCAAAATTATAGATTTTTCTTTTATGCCAAAAATCATTAGGATATTAAGTAAAGATCATGTTCCATTAATATATTTTGTTAATTTCCTACCGTAAATATATCAAAACTTCATTTTTGATTAGTAATATGCATTGCTAAGAACTTAATTTGGACAACTTTAAAGACGATTTTCTCTATTTAGATTTTTTTGCTCCCTCAGATTCCAGATTTTCAAATAGTTGTATCTCGGCCACATATTGTCCTATCCTAACAAACCATACATCAATGGAAAGCTTATTTATTCAGCTTTGGGAGCTTTTTATGGTGTATAAATCTCAATTTCAAAAAATTGACCCTTATGACTGGTTTTGTGGTCCAGGGTCACACATAGTATTTCCACATTGCATTTGTTTTTACATATATGCTGATTTAAATACAATAAATAAATAAAGTAATAGAGACGGGATGGATTTCTTATTATAGTAATGACAATGACAAATAGAGCATATGCATAATTGTCATTATAATAATGTGTTAATTTAATGGGTAAAAAATGTATTTATATGCATGTAATTTTTTCTTTTTGTTTTAAGGTGAAATATCACCTGGATGTTTCTTTGTAAGATTTTTTTTTTTTTTTTTTGATTGGTTTGTTTATATATTATGTAGTTGATTTAGTCTAGGTTTTGCTGGTTTTTCATAAACTTCTAAAAATTTTCAGGGCTCCAGACTGCGCCGCATTTATTACCAAAAGTATTAATTTGCAAGTGACGTTTTTGCTGAGATCACCACTGGCGACTATATAAATTTACATGTAAAACATTTGCATGTAATGCCTTTTATCCTGCTTGTTTTGCCATCACATCATTTGTTATGTTGACGTAATAAACTGAGACGATGCGCATCAAAGTTTTAGTGGAAAAAGTCCTCATCTCTGCCGAACGCCAGCGATGACGGCACACCTGCTGCTCCAGTTGTGGCAGCATGAGAGAGACCGAAAATGACGGAGACGTGTGAAGTAAAAATGCAGAAAAGCAGTGCCTATTTCGTGCACAACTTGAACAAACTACAACAGGTAAAGCTGTCAGCTGTGTGGACATTAGCAGTGTCGTTAACAATTCTCGTTTATAATCGATACCAATAATATGGCTTCTTGTTATCAAGATCTTTAGTCTATATGCTGTTCTGTTAATGCGTGAACTTTATAATATTTGTAGCGCACTTGCCATCCCGTAATCACAATAAGCTTTGTGCTCTGTTACCTTTTAATAAACAAAGTATCAGCTTTCAAATTCTGCTGAATTCATAACGAAATTCAAACAATCGCTCTTTAATGTGGGATGAGCGATCGCTTTAGCGCCTCAGTTCAAGCGGCACATGAACCCATCATATCTTTCTCTTTATTACTATAGTACGAAATAAACGTGAATGCGGAAAAGCTTTTAAACAATGCCACGTAACAATATATTTACCTCTGATTAACCATTTGGCATCCATAAGCTCATCAGTCAGCTAGAAAAATAACTATAAAGAGGAGCATTTTGCTAAATATATGCGCTATATTCGGGGGCGTAGCCATCATTTCAGAAGTGAGGGGGACAGAAATGTTTAAGCGCTCCGCGATGTTTATCTCGCCTTATTCTGGGTCCGAATAAAACATCAGATCATGCACAGACTATCCTGTCTCTTTTAATTTAAATCTATATTTATTCACACCAGCTCTTGAAAACCTCTATGCGAACACACTTGCCCGAAAAAGTGCGGGGGACGAATTTACGTGATATTAAAAGTGTGGGGGGCGGGGACACGTCCCCCGCGTAATCTACGCCCCTGGCTATATTGCATAGTCATATTTTTTACTAAACCTGTTGTCTACATAAAAAAAAAAGAATGCAAGGAGCTAAAGATAAAATTCAACACCTCCTATAATTGCATGTAGCTAATGAAGAAAAATATACTAGATGTGTGAAAGACACATGACAACATTTATAGGATGCATTGAGGAGGAGCCCAAACTACACTCATTGGCAAAATAATGCTGACAGTTGTGGTCCGTGATATTGGCACAGACTCGGTGTAATAAGCAGTTCTTTGTGACTGTTTATAGTTGTCAAGCTGGAAAAGACGTATAGAATCTTAGTTCCCAGGACATCTACAAGATTGATTAAAATGAGTGCTGTCAAGCGATTAATCGTGATTAATCGCATCCAAAATAAGTTTTTGTACTGTGTATATTTATTATGTATATATAAATACACACACATACAGTATATATTTTGAAAATATTTACATGTATTTACTTATATAATTTATATTATATATAAATATATTTAATATACAAATATAACATATTTTTTCTTAAATATATACATGCATGTGTGTGTATTTATATATACATAATAAATATACACCGTGTACACATATTATGCAAACAAAAATGTTTATTTTGAATGCGATTAATCGTTTGACAGCACTAATTAAAATGCTGATAAAAACAAGAAAAGATGAAACAAACACATGACAGTATGACTGAAAAAAAAAAAACGAAAACACGTATATTCTGAGGCACCTAAAAAATTACTTAATTTTTTTTGGGGGGGTTAATGTCTGGAGCCCTGTTTTTAATGTTGAGTGTAGTTGTCAACACCACTGCATGCAGGGAAGATAGAAGAGTCCCAATCCTCCCAAAAGAGGGCAGCAGTAGACCTGGTTAACAAAAGGCTACTGGGTCTTCCAGAATCAAATTTATATTTCTAACAAGGAGTGATGCATGAATAGAGGTTCTGTTTTGTGGGTATCTAAGGCTCACGTATAATTGCTTGGTGTATGGTGGTATTTCCCTGTCTCACACCTTCTGCACTAATGTCTGCTACCCTCGTGATCATGTTCTAATAGACCTGTGTGCTTGTGTGTGTTCTCAGGTTTTACAAACTGCATGAGAGAAAGTGTGAACCTATCATCATGACCGTGCCAAGAAAAGTGAGCCTTTTGAGTCGTTTTGCTATTTTGTTTTGAAGAGTACAGGCTGGACTGTATATTCTGAGGCACAGCTTCCTCCTGCTTTGGCTTCTGTTTTCTGGCATTGTCAAAGAGATTAAGAGACAAAAATAGAAAGCTTTGTTTACTTAATCCCTTTGTTTTTAATAAGGGTTCACTGAAAAGAATAACCCTCTGACCCAGGACCAGTGTGAGATCATTTAGGGCCAGCGCTGCCAAGATTTTCACTAGCCATATTAAAAACTTTTAGCTTTGTGTGTTGTTTACATTTGCTGAAAATGTTTGTAATTAACATTTAAATGTTCAAATATATATTTAAACAAATAAAAAGCAATACATATTAAGCTCTGAATATCTAGGTGTACACTATTTTTCAAAGGTTTTAGGGTCAGTAAGATATTTTAGTGTTTTTGATATTAATATTGTGAATTTAAATATTATTATAATTGAATGTAACTGTTTTCAGTATTTTAAATTGTAATTTATTCCTGTAATGACAGCTGAATTTTCAGCAGCCATTCTTTAGTTTTACATGATCCTTTAGAAATCATTAGATTATGCTGATTTGTACTGCTTAATATTTTTGTAAAGACATATTGCCGTACAACATTCAAAAGATGTTGAAATGAAAACATTTTGTAACATTATGAATGTCACTTGATCAATTTAATGCATCCTGGCTGTATTAGTTTATTATTAATTTATTTATTTTCTAAAAACTTAATGAACCCAACCTTTTGAATGCTATAGTAATATATGGTATATAATATATTGAAAAATATAAATATTGTTTCCAAAAAATATAAAAATACATGGACAACAAAAGAATGATCAAAAGCCATAAATTCAAAAAATAGCTTTGACACCATGCAACTGAACTCTGCATCTGCGTCTCTACTTTTGCATGATTGATTGAATGATTTGCATGATTCATATCCTGCATATCTTAACAACTAATAACACTCTTCCCTCCATCAGTCGGACTTGTTCCAGGATGACCTTTACCCCGACACGGCGGGTCCGGATGCCCCCCTGGAGGCCGAGGAATGGTTTGAAGGGAAGAACGGAGAACCTGTCCTGATATCCCTGAAACATGGATACATCCCAGGCAAGAACCGTGATCTCAAAGTGGTCAAGAAGAACATCCTAGACAACAAGATGAGCAAGAATACAGAGAATACTGCCCCTGCCGTCAAGACTGCCACCTCCACACCATCTATCGTAAGTGGGACTCATTTGGTAATTTACTTTTTCCTCTTCGTTTTATCATCCTACACTATTCCGTTTTGCTTTTCTGTGCACTTTTTCCTCCTAAATCTCAATTCTCTGCACTAAATTCCCTGAAAAAATATATAATAAACTATTTCTTTAGCTCTATTGCACTGTGCTTCAGTTGTGACCTACATGCAGCTAAATTATTGTATTGTTCAAGGCCAACTTCTCTTTTTGGCTCATATA
>NW_015661996.1:42778-49073 GCF_001515625.1 Sinocyclocheilus rhinocerous | reverse complement strand
ACGACTTTCTGCGCGAGAGCGCCCTCCGGCTTCGAGTATGAATGAAACATACACTGCACGGAGTGTTTAGCGCTCCGCGATGTTTATCTCGCCTTATTCTGGGTCCGAATAAAACATCAGATCATGCACAGACTATCCTGTCTCTTTTAATTTAAATCTATATTTATTCACACCAGCTCTTGAAAACCTCTATGCGAACACACTTGCCCGAAAAAGTGCGGGGGACGAATTTACGTGATATTAAAAGTGTGGGGGGCGGGGACACGTCCCCCGCGTAATCTACGCCCCTGGCTATATTGCATAGTCATATTTTTTACTAATCCTGTTGTCTACATAAAAAAAAAAGAATGCAAGGAGCTAAAGATAAAATTCAACACCTCCTATAATTGCATGTAGCTAATGAAGAAAAATATACTAGATGTGTGAAAGACACATGACAACATTTATAGGATGCATTGAGGAGGAGCCCAAACTACACTCATTGGCAAAATAATGCTGACATAGTTGTGGTCCGTGATATTGGCACAGACTCGGTGTAATAAGCAGTTCTTTGTGACTGTTTATATTTGTCAAGCTGGAAAAGACGTATAGAATCTTAGTTCCCAGGACATCTACAAGATTGATTAAAATGAGTGCTGTCAAGCGATTAATCGTGATTAATCGCATCCAAAATAAGTTTTTGTACTGTGTATATTTATTATGTATATATAAATACACACACATACAGTATATATTTTGAAAATATTTACATGTATTTACTTATATAATTTATATTATATATAAATATATTTAATATACAAATATAACATATTTTTTCTTAAATATATACATGCATGTGTGTGTATTTATATATACATAATAAATATACACCGTGTACACATATTATGCAAACAAAAATGTTTATTTTGAATGCGATTAATCGTTTGACAGCACTAATTAAAATGCTGATAAAAACAAGAAAAGATGAAACAAACACATGACAGTATGACTGAAAAAAAAAAACGTAAAACACGTATATTCTGAGGCACCTAAAAAATTACTTAATTTTTTTTGGGGGGGTTAATGTCTGGAGCCCTGTTTTTAATGTTGAGTGTAGTTGTCAACACCACTGCATGCAGGGAAGATAGAAGAGTCCCAATCCTCCCAAAAGAGGGCAGCAGTAGACCTGGTTAACAAAAGGCTACTGGGTCTTCCAGAATCAAATTTATATTTCTAACAAGGAGTGATGCATGAATAGAGGTTCTGTTTTGTGGGTATCTAAGGCTCACGTATAATTGCTTGGTGTATGGTGGTATTTCCCTGTCTCACACCTTCTGCACTAATGTCTGCTACCCTCGTGATCATGTTCTAATAGACCTGTGTGCTTGTGTGTGTTCTCAGGTTTTACAAACTGCATGAGAGAAAGTGTGAACCTATCATCATGACCGTGCCAAGAAAAGTGAGCCTTTTGAGTCGTTTTGCTATTTTGTTTTGAAGAGTACAGGCTGGACTGTATATTCTGAGGCACAGCTTCCTCCTGCTTTGGCTTCTGTTTTCTGGCATTGTCAAAGAGATTAAGAGACAAAAATAGAAAGCTTTGTTTACTTAATCCCTTTGTTTTTAATAAGGGTTCACTGAAAAGAATAACCCTCTGACCCAGGACCAGTGTGAGATCATTTAGGGCCAGCGCTGCCAAGATTTTCACTAGCCATATTAAAAACTTTTAGCTTTGTGTGTTGTTTACATTTGCTGAAAATGTTTGTAATTAACATTTAAATGTTCAAATATATATTTAAACAAATAAAAAGCAATACATATTAAGCTCTGAATATCTAGGTGTACACTATTTTTCAAAGGTTTTAGGGTCAGTAAGATATTTTAGTGTTTTTGATATTAATATTGTGAATTTAAATATTATTATAATTGAATGTAACTGTTTTCAGTATTTTAAATTGTAATTTATTCCTGTAATGACAGCTGAATTTTCAGCAGCCATTCTTTAGTTTTACATGATCCTTTAGAAATCATTAGATTATGCTGATTTGTACTGCTTAATATTTTTGTAAAGACATATTGCCGTACAACATTCAAAAGATGTTGAAATGAAAACATTTTGTAACATTATGAATGTCACTTGATCAATTTAATGCATCCTGGCTGTATTAGTTTATTATTAATTTATTTATTTTCTAAAAACTTAATGAACCCAACCTTTTGAATGCTATAGTAATATATGGTATATAATATATTGAAAAATATAAATATTGTTTCCAAAAAATATAAAAATACATGGACAACAAAAGAATGATCAAAAGCCATAAATTCAAAAAATAGCTTTGACACCATGCAACTGAACTCTGCATCTGCGTCTCTACTTTTGCATGATTGATTGAATGATTTGCATGATTCATATCCTGCATATCTTAACAACTAATAACACTCTTCCCTCCATCAGTCGGACTTGTTCCAGGATGACCTTTACCCCGACACGGCGGGTCCGGATGCCCCCCTGGAGGCCGAGGAATGGTTTGAAGGGAAGAACGGAGAACCTGTCCTGATATCCCTGAAACATGGATACATCCCAGGCAAGAACCGTGATCTCAAAGTGGTCAAGAAGAACATCCTAGACAACAAGATGAGCAAGAATACAGAGAATACTGCCCCTGCCGTCAAGACTGCCACCTCCACACCATCTATCGTAAGTGGGACTCATTTGGTAATTTACTTTTTCCTCTTCGTTTTATCATCCTACACTATTCCGTTTTGCTTTTCTGTGCACTTTTTCCTCCTAAATCTCAATTCTCTGCACTAAATTCCCTGAAAAAATATATAATAAACTATTTCTTTAGCTCTATTGCACTGTGCTTCAGTTGTGACCTACATGCAGCTAAATTATTGTATTGTTCAAGGCCAACTTCTCTTTTTGGCTCATATATAGTGTTTTTATAGTTTTAAGGATGTTCTACAGCATACCCAACCCCATGCCTGCTTAACCACATGACAGCAACAGCACATGTGTGTCCTGCCCACTAAACCCAGCTCTCTGGCTCAGAGCTATAATCACAGGAACCAGAGCACTGCCCTACCGACACAACAATGTTAGCTGCTATTTATCACACCTAAAGATTATTCTACAAGCTGACTTAATTATTTGCATCTGCAGTGTTGTAATTGTCAACTACAATTGTAACTATTAAAAAAAATGTCATGTATTTAAAAAAAACTTTGACATGTTTCAAATTTGAAATTGGACATGTTACTGAAATAAGTACTAAAATGACAAACAAAAACTGAAATAAACATAAATGAAAGTTCAATATGTAAGTGCATAATACGTAAACACATAATACATAAGTTTTCTGTTCTCTTCTGTTCTGATGTATACCACATTATTATTATTATTATTTATTGTATATTTTCTACTTTTTCCCTTAGTTTTACTTATTTGAATGTTCTTTCTGTTACTGTGTCATATATGTACAGCGGGCAGTGGTGTATAAAGTACCTGAAAGCCATACTCCAGTAAAAGTACAGATATCTTACCAGAAAATGACTTTGGTAGAAGTTGAAGTCACCGTTTAGAATATTACTTGAGTAAAAGTCTTAAAGTATGTGATATTTATTGTACTTAAGTACGAAAAGTATTTTTAAAATCTTAAACGTACTTAAGTATTGAAAGTAAAAGTACAAGTAAATGCAAAATGGGAAAGAAGCAAATAAATGTATATAAAAAATGTTCATACACAGCGTAAGTAGCAAGATTGTGTTCAGTTTTAACGCTTTCATCCATTTTGTATTTTTGGGTAAGAATAAGAAGCACTTCATCAGGTATTTAGTGTCTTTCATTCCAACACAAGAAAACATTTCAAGAATCTGCATCTAAAATAGCATTTAGATGTATTTACACAGTTTAATGTAATGTATCTCAGAGGGGACATGGATGCATTTAACCTGCAGTTACATAAATAGGCCTAATATTTTGTTTTTAACATAAAACATTGAATACTGATATTTTAAATAATTTTAAACATGAAAAAATGTCGAAATGTGAAATTAAAACCGCCAGTAGGTGGCAGCAAGTGACTGTTAATGAGTGAGGCATTGAAATTCAACCGATTCATTCAAACGACTGATTCATTCAGGAACAAAGCATTTGACTGTGTTAATGAGTGAATCACTGAATCATTTATTCAACCGATTCGTTCAAAAAGCTGATTCATTCAATAAGTAAACACCGTCCTTTGCTCAGAGACGCAAAACAGTGCTGTGATCTTTGTTCGGAACTGTTTTCGTTGGCAAAATGAGCAAAAACAAGCAATATTATGTCTAAAATGTAAGTCACTTATTGCTTTACTGAACTTGTATAAAATGCTTATTAAATATGTTCATGCTGATATCTGCAGGAAAACGGTACTCTTTGTGTGATATAGATTAGGGATGTAACGATTACCAGTTTGACGTTAAATCATGATAAAATTCCCCACGATTTATTCATTTATTAATCAATTATCATTTTGACTTAACTCTTTTCTTTATTTAAAGGCTGAAATGTGAGGTTTACCTTTTTATGAAACTTTTTCAAAGCTTTATTTGAACATTTACATTAGATATTTCAACATGTTATTAAACTGTTATCAGTCAAGTTGTCATTTAAAATCCGAACATCATTGGTAATGTTATTGTTTTAGTGATTATGCAAACAAAAAGTCATTTTATTTGTTGTGTGCTGATTTTTAAATATAAAGCTTGGTGAAGTGATTTATGTGTCATTACTTTTTGAACATTTCCAGCACATTTTAACAATACCGTGATGATACTGATAACCATGATAATTTTGGTCACTATAATCATGATAAGAAATTTTCATATCGTTACATCCCTAATATAGATTAAGTTAACTATATTAAATTATATAAATATAAGAAGCGCATTTCATCTTCATCATCCTGGTAGATGGCAGCAGATATTTATCAAGAATGTCTCTGTACATTTTTCCGTTCA
The DNA here is from genome assembly GCF_001515625.1 of Sinocyclocheilus rhinocerous. Classification (NCBI taxonomy): domain Eukaryota; kingdom Metazoa; phylum Chordata; class Actinopteri; order Cypriniformes; family Cyprinidae; genus Sinocyclocheilus; species Sinocyclocheilus rhinocerous. Next base: position 44,093 of record NW_015661996.1, on the reverse strand, counting down.
TCCTTCCTTCAATTATATGAATTTTTCCAGTGCTACACCATGATGTTTTGGGGTGATGTGCAGTGCCATTTGACCTCCACACATGGTGTGTATTATTGCATCCAAAGAGTACAATTTTGGTCTCATCTGACCAGACTATATTCTCCCAGTATTTCACAGGCTTGTCTAAATGTTGTGCAGCAAACTTTAAACGAGCTTCAACATGAATTACAGATAGATTTCAGCTGGTGTCTTGGCTTTCCATGCCTTTTTGCACCTCTCTTTCTTCATGTGTTCAATACTTTTTCCCTGTGTCATTCTTCTTTATTATACAGAACTTAATTTCTGAACTTGTTTGTATTGTTTTCTTTGTATATATGGATTACTCGGGTTGTTACCGACATCTGGTGAAAATGTTATGTCAACAGCACCTTTAGAAATATATTTACTGAGAAAAATGGTGACGTGTTCAATACTTATTTTACCCGCTGTATTTATATATATATATGTATGTATTTACTGAGAGTTCCTGAAAAGAGAAAAATGGTGACGTGTTCAATACTTATTTTACCCGCTGTATTTATATATATATGTATGTATTTACTGAGAGTTCCTGAAAAACCACAATAAATTCCTTGTGTGTTTGCGCACACTTGGCGAATAAAAGCTCATTCTATTCTATTCTATTCTAAATATAAATAAAAAACAAAAGCAAAACTCTAAAATGTTCAAATGAAAATGACTAGATAAAAATGTAAAACTAAAAGCCAATACAAAATGTTAAATATATACTATAATAGTAAATACATAATACTAAAATAATGCTGGCATATGGGGGCTAAGTGATATTCTAGTAAATCACAAAGTGAACCTCAATATTTAGCTACTGTAAATGTGTTTTGTAAAGGAAAAGTGTTCAATGGTGAATTCAAATCAGAATTTCAAACTTGCGTTATTTTAATTGGATTCAAAATGCTTTTTCGAGATTAGAATTGAAAACTAGGTGGTTGTCATTTGTTATTAAAGTAAAAAAAAATGCAGCAGTTTTATTATTACGTGTGTGTGTGTGTCTGTGTGTGTGTGTATATATGTATGTATATATACACACACACACACTAGGGCTGTGCGATATTGAAGAAAAATGCGATATGCGATACGATATTGCTTAAAGTGTGTAAAATCAATTTAAATTATATTTAAAAATATTTAAAAATACATTATATAACCAAATTGTTTCACATTCTTTCTTGGAAAATAAAGAATCACTATAACTTCTGAAAGTGACAGGCAGTGTTTTAGCATTACTTAAAAAGTAATGTCACAAATCAGAAAATGT
>NW_015661996.1:38486-39681 GCF_001515625.1 Sinocyclocheilus rhinocerous | reverse complement strand
TTTAACATCAATGTGAACATACAAACAAAAAACATTAATGACACTAATTTTATATCATTGTAACTTTGCTTTCCACACAAGTACTTCTTCATATGCCACAGCAAAAACTATAGTCTGAGAAAGTTCAAACATGATTAAAGGCAAGTGAACAGTCAGTAAAAAAAAAAAGAAAGAAAAAGAAATACACAACTTACAAGCATAGATAAAATAAACGGTAGTATTCAGGTGCAGAAATTTAATAATTAAGTGTAAAATAACACTGCACAGTGTTCACTGTATGAATTAAATTTAGATTAATCTATTTATTATATATATTGATATATTATACCCAAAAATTCTTTATACAGTGGACTACCAGTAGAGCTGAATTTGTTCTGACACAGTTTAACTCTGAGTTCTTGTCATATTTTATTACCATTTTCTAAACTATAGCGAATAAACTGACAATGTGAGAAATGTTGAAGGTGTCTGAATAAATTTTGGTTTAGTTAACCAACTAACATTATACATGCTCTTTTGGTTTCTGTTTAAAAAATTTACAAATGCAATGAAAATATTGTTATCGGCACTCGGTATCGGCTAGTACCAAAAATAAAAGTATCGGTATCAGTCGAGTACTGGAAAAAGTGGTATCGGTGCATCCCTAATTTAAAACATAACCGACTGCGTTTACGAGAATGATCGTCGAGACGGGTACTATTGACATAATTCTGTGTGTATGTGTCTGTTCAAACATAAGGAGGAGATGCGAAAGACGAATCAACTCGGTCTGAAATGCATCTCTCTGTGTATGCGCGCGCTTTGCACGTGTGCAGCAGAACTGAAGAGACGCTGTGCGAGATGCGGCTTGTGCGCGCACTTCAGGTGTGAGTCAGACAGCAAGACGAGACGGCAAAGAGTTGTTTTCTGCAACTTATTGCACTTAACTCTTTTCAACGTCAAGCAATTCTCTGCTATATGCGTCGAACTAAAACTTTGACCTTTTGCAACGTTTTGATTTAAGTAGCCTATTATTAAAATGATTCAGATATCGCACGCCGTTGCGATATTTACATTTATGATATTTCGATAATTTCGATATATCGTGCAGCCCTAATATTTACACTGAAGCTCGCAGGCGGCTATGGTAAGGGGCGTGACATTTCCCGACCAGGTGCCGAGTGCTGCCAATCACAACACACACTGGCCCAGCTAA
>NW_015661996.1:14589-32543 GCF_001515625.1 Sinocyclocheilus rhinocerous | reverse complement strand
ATATATATATATATATATATATATTAAAAGAGTTGTCCTTAATTTCTCTTTTACTTTTTTTTTTCTCAACAGAAAAGTGAAGCTAAGCTGGAAGAGGTTTTGAAAGAAATAAAATCTCTCGTCAGCAGTCTCAGCAGTCAGGAAAAAAGAATTGCCAAACTTGAGGAGCAGCTGTCTAAAATGGACGTCTTGATCCCTTCCAGAGAGCTGGTCAGCAGTCAGGAAAAAAGAATTGCCAAACTTGAGGAGCAGCTGTCTAAAATGGACGTCTAATGGACCCTGATCCCTTCCCCTTCTTCTATTCAGGATATCCCATTGGCCAGGTGGGCGGGACCCGTCACTGCCAATCACCATGACAGCGTTCCGTCTGAAGCCTGCCTTGAAAAGACTCCAACCAACATTCCAAGATCTTTTTTTTTTCTTTTTTTGCAATCCCCAAAACCTGTTTATACCTCATAGCCATTTGGAAAACTAGAAACGCCTTCAATTTCTCTCAAAATTTGACCTGTTTAGCTTTTTACTCAGTCTCACTCCAAATCTTTCTGCAACGGCTGTGTTTTAACTGGTGTTCTTGAAAGGTCTTAAGTTTTTTGTTTTGTTTTTCTTATTAAAATTGTGACCAAGCAGATTGCATCATGAAACCGTTACATGAACTTGATGAGCTCAAAGTTTGAAGTAGCCATCAGTATTGCAGTTCCCCTCTCACCCTTCTGAGTTGCCAAATTTAATGAGAAGTTATGCACCTCCCTGACAGTGTTTGACTAGCTTTTCATTTTGGACTTTGTATAAGGGACAAAGCTATATGCTAGTAATGCAAGGAGGGGAAATCATTGGAACCATTCGTCAATGTTATAGGTGTCTTTCTAGAGAATAAAAAAAATAAAGATTTTAATCAAACATGTAGAGTTGACAAATTTACAAACCAGTACTGGAAAACAATATAGGTGCACTAAAATATTCCACTTTTTTTTTAATCAGGTACCAATGTAAAAGTATTAAAATGTTAATTAGTTTAATAATCAAAATAATTGTGGTTCTGATGGTTGCCATGAATACAGCCAATGTGTACTCTACTCACAACTCCAAACAATTTCTTGATGGCAAACATTGCTCGTCATCATAATGGTAATACAAGCAAATTGAGTCCGCTTTTCTAGTTTCCACATATCTGAACTTTTCTTCATTCATGTTCTGTTTCCTGAATGAAGCCAGAACCAGTACGGCTCTCACTTTGTAAACTCTAGAAGGTCTCCGCTTCTAGTTTCACATCCCAAAACATGATGATATAAGCTCAGAACAAGATAACGCCCATAGACCTTCATTAGCTTCAGCAGCAAAACTCTGTTGCGTCGTTTGTTGCTTCACCAGCTCGATAGCTTTTACTCTGACTTTGTTCAGACATCGTTCAGCTTTCAAGTGTTTGCTTTCGCATTAATTCCTACAAATCTCATCTTGAGTTGTGCCGGCCACACCATCTCAGAAACGAGCTTGTTTGATGTACATACTTTTGCTGTGAATTGTAGACTGTGACCACCAGCACAATAGTGAGTCATGATTGGCTTCCTTTTCCTAATAAGTTCTTTTGCGACGCTCTCCTAGTCAAGCAAGAACCAGTTCTCTCCAGGGATGGCTCAGGTCTAGATGATGATTTCACGAAGGTATTATGTGTGCCACAAGTTTGAGCTGATGACAACTGGCTTTTTTTGTTTGCTTATCTATTGGCCATGTCAGGAAGAGAGGAAACTGTGATTCTGTTGTTCAGATTGCTTTGGCTACATCCTTCGTCAGAGCCTTCTCTTGTGGTTTTCGTTTTGACGCTTCTGCATATCTCGTTTCGGTTCGCCTCTTTCATAGATTCTGAAAAGCATCTTCCCTCCTCCACAAGCTTTTTCGTCTAAAATAGCCAGCGTCTTCTCACCTCAGAAACATTACAGCGAGGCTTCAGATCTGTGTCTGACAGCGACAACTCAGTACCTCTGATGTCAATCTTTTCTTGGTGAAGTTTTAAAGTGAAGGGTTTGAAAATGTAGGGGCCGTGTTAATGGGTACAGATGTGCCAAGATGTGCGATGGATCCATTTTGAGTGTTTAAGTGGCCTCAGGAGGCATCTGTGATGCAGCCTCGAGCGTGTGGTTTCAAAGGAGTGAATGATTGAAGTGAAAAGGGATTTTTGTAGGTTGAAAAGAGAATGCAGAAAGAAGTGGATGTAAGTGATTTATTTGGATGCTTTGTAAATATATATATTTTTTTAGTTTTCCTTTACATTTTTTTTTTCTTTGGCTGTAGGAAGGTGTTTGTCCATCATTTGGAGTTTGATGGTTTTAAAGAATTCCCTATTTTCCCACATTATCATGCACACTGTGAGCCTTTAATGTTCCAGTGATAAAATGAAATTAGAATCGAAAGGAAGGAGATCTAGAAATTCCATTTTGTGCACAACTGTTCAATTTTTGTTCATTCATCTGCTTCAAGTATAAAGAGTCTTACTGATTACCAGAAAAATAAACTGAATCATTGGCCTTTGTCTCTCTCTCTTTTTCCTCTCTAATTATTAAACCTCTTTTTGTGGAAGCATTGTTGGTTACAAGTTCTAACTTAGTGTTTTAGGGAACTAAGATGTGATATTTAAGTCTCTCTCTTGCTCGTTTGTGTTTGCGTCACACTTTGAGAGCCTCCGCTTTAGCCTGACGCTTCATGAGGTTTGACTTCCTGTAGGTTTTGCGACATTGCATTGTGAGTGTGTGAGGGGGCCTAACGTTCCATTGAACTCCAGATCAACACCCAGTCAACGGTAGAAACGGATGGTACGTACTTTTATCTTCCATTTGAATTCTGCCTTAACAAATTTAGTCTAAAATCAGATGTTGGGTTAATACGGCGTGGTGATTTTTGAAATCCATCAACTGTGGCGTGTACGTGACTAAATATCTGCGAGTAAACTGTTAAAGGTTTCATGAAGTGCGATCATAACCGTAACCGTAATATATTTTAAATCGAGTACTTGAGTGTGGATAACTATAAAACAACGACTCTTTGTCAGCTGAAAGGAAGTATTGGTGTAACCACATGCTATAGTCATAAACTTAACCTTGTTAAAGTACGAGCAAACCGTTTGTATGCAGCAATCAGGTGTTTTGTTCTTCCATTGTTGCTAGACCTCAGTTTGCTCTCAGTTCTCACTGTCTGAAAGTTCCTCTCCGCTCAATATACTAGGGAGGAATAACAGCATATGAATGTGAAAATAAAGTTTGGTGATGTTTTGTGCGTCTAAAACACTATTGCCACATTCTCTGTCATTTTTGTGCAGATGGCGATGGTGACTAACCGACTTGGGTGTTTACCAGTTCTTGTTTTGCTGCTGACTTTGAGCAGTTTGGTCACGTCAAGATCTCTTCGGACTAAAAGGCAAATTAGTCACAACGAGACATCGATAAACCCCAACGACACACACAGTACAGCAACCGTAGCTCAAGCCGAGAATGCAACAAGCACCACTGTGGAAACTTTGAAGGCTTCGAGTACGTTACAGACAGCAACTGGAATACCTGATTTCAATACCTCAGCAACTACAGACTACCACCATGCTCCAGATTTGAACCACACCCAACAAAGCTACGCTGCAGGAACCGAGAACCTGACAGTCCACCGGTCAACAAATAACGAGAGTGCTTTTCACACCCAACTTCCCACAATAAATAACAGTACTGGACACATTTCACATGCAGGAAGTTCTGCCCCCACATTTCCTGCGTCGCTGGAGCCCGGTAAGGTAACAGAGAAGCACACGACAGCAACGGCGACGACAAGAATATCCACAGATGCAAAAAAAATTACCACTCAAGTTACTTCAACCATCTCTAAGAAATCAACCACAACAACGACCCACTCATGTTCCACTGCCTCTTCTCAAGGGGACGGACTTGTGAGTCGTTGCCTCATCGCCATTGCCTCGATGGCTGCGTTGACCACCATCTTTATCATTAGCACCATCTGCCTGGCTACCAAACTCTCGGGATACAGGCATAAGGCGCATCTTCTCCAGGAAACTGAGATGGTCTGCATTTCTGCCATGATGAACGATACTGATCACCCGGTTCCAAAGCCAAGAAGACATCCCAAAAGTAACGGAGCGTTGATCCCCAATACTGAGGATGGAGATCCTGACGAAGATAATCTCACTCTAAACAGCTTTCTTCCCGATACCGAGGGCCCTCTTTAGAAGTTTAGACCTGTATGCACTGAGAAACAGGATGCAGCATGGGATTTTTTGCTCTCAAGCATTAAGTCCGTGCTCAGGTTTGACCCAAACCCAGCTCTGGAATGGTTTGCACTGTCCTCAGTTTGTCTGTGGTACAGGTTTATCAGTTTTCTCACTCAATGAAGTTCTAGCAATAATCTGATGCCTGGCTTTTAAAACGACCATTTTATGATTTGCTGTACAATAATCCACATCTTTTATTTAATCCGTGGAACATTTCATTGTTTTTGTAAGTGTAAAGAGGTTTGAATGTTATATTGAATCATTTCTTTGAGATATTGAACTACTATGTTCTCTGAGAAGCTCAGGCGTTAGTAGGGCTTGGCAGAATGTATTGCTGAATATAGTCTATATCTGTCTGTGGTTCAGCTAGTGCTATATAATTTACTCGAACAGAGTGATTATCACAGTCTGAATATAACATGTTATCATTGCAAATGTACATAAAATACATGCTTTGACATTTACCCAGAAATAATTGAGCTTTTGCACAGAAATGACACACTTTGTGGGAATTTAAAAAAATGGCCAAAGCCAACTAGATTAACACTGCGAAAACCAATAGATAGTCAGCAAAATATTGTTTTCAGTTCACATTTAGTTTGTTTATTTGTACTGTAGTGTTTTTGTAGTTTTTTTTTTCTTTTCATTTTCTGCTATATTATAGGCCATTTTCTATGTAAATTCTACATGTGTTGGCAACTTCAGTATGAATGTGTTCAAGTGGATGAATGTTGTGCAAAATGACATGGAAAAAGTCATTGTGCAGTGATAACCCAGTTATTGTTACCCATAAATGTTAAATAAATCATTTAATTGAAGTGACTTGGACCTCTTACATTTTAAAGTCAATGTGAATTGCTGTATGCAACCCATTTTTATGTTTAAATTATACGAGATTCAACTAAAGATTTTTAAAAACTTGCTGAAATGACTTGAAATGGGTTGCTGGATTGTCCTTGTCCCATGCTTCCATCAGTGTTCTTCTAGAGGAGAGAAAGAGAAGGACAGAAAAAGGGAGGAGATGGAGCAAGAGGGGAGGGAAATGTCCTTGTGCAATTATCCAGATTTTTTAGGGAAAACCCACACAGTCAGAAGCTTCCATTAGCCTTTCAGGACAACGCACAGGCAGCTTTTTTTCTTTCAAAACTCTCTTTTTTTTAATTTTGCATACCTGTAGCTTGAAGTGTTGGTGTCAGTGCATGAGAGACGGGAAGTAACACCAGCAGTGAGTATTTTTAGGTTTCCTTCATTGAGAGAGTATATTTGATGTTTTGCTTTCACATGTTATAAATCATTTGTTAGCACACTTTAAATAGATGTCAGCTCTCATTTCAAATGAATTTTTATATCAGAGTCACTCAATAATGCTTGATAAAATTCTGATGAGTTTCATGTTTTTCTGATGTAGTGGCCTCAAAAGGTATTTAGGAATAAATGCAAAACATCAAATACCAGTATCTGCAAACAAATGTTGCCAGATCTTTCATTAGAACCACCTCTGCTTTTCTATATGATTTTATTAACCCACTGATCTTTAACCAACTTATCACATGAAATATATGTACTATCTATTTAAAAAAAAACGTTGGGCTTATATTGATATTTTGTGATATGCATTTTAAACGTGAAGCGAGTGTTCACTTTTGTGTCCATTGTTTACGCTTTACATAAAGTAAAGTTTCTTATATTGTCTAATGCTGTGGTATGGCAAAGGCCAAACTGTTTTTTTTAAAATATATATATATATAATTTTTATTTTGATGCAATCTACGCAAAGGATACATATTTTTGCATTTCTTATTTTATTGTAAAAATATGTATCCTTATTTTATTTCTGTGGTCTGCACAGAGGATACCACATATTCTAATTGGATTCATTTGGCAGATGCTTCCTGCGTTTGCTCTCTTATTCTAAGGAACATTCATGCAACACGTTGCTGAGATTATTACCTCATTTTTTTCACTAATACAAAACTTTACAAGTGATTGAGTGCAACGCCGCCTGATTAGCAGAACAGAGAATGTGGTCAGAGCTGAGGGGGAAATGTTTTATAAAAATAGGTTTTAAAGAAGTAAAGGCATTTGTAGAGATTACTGTATTAGATAGTAGTCAATATGTGGTTTACACTGTAAATTCTGATAGTGTTCATTTGGGGATTTCCCGTCAAACCTAACCTGCTACTGGTTAAAGTAGCTTAATATCCATCCTATACTCTTTAATAAATATAAAAATGGTTTACTTCTAGCGTGAACAATTTATAAATTAGTCTACCCATAATGCAGAGTCTTGACGATTTGTAAAGCATATGAATCTGATGTGCGTGTTCTTGAGCAGTGCAGTGCATAGTCTCGCTGGTCTGTGGCCTGTCTCATTGCAGCTGGGCTGTAAATACAGGCCTGTGAGCTGCGGCTCTCCCACGCCTTGCTGCACCCTCACAAATATATATCTGGCCTTGCTTTTGCTTTTCTGTGGTGAGCGGGTGGCATCAGCCAGGCAGGGAAATTACAAACCAGGCCTGGACTCCCTCTGCCTCCACCCCAAATAAGTAATGACTGGATGTAACAGGAATAGCTTCTCTCCTGCGAGGAAACCGAAACATGAAAATATGCTCTTATGTAGAGAGTCTACAGCGATGTGTGTGTGATACAAGCATCTTCCTTCCTGTGATTCACACAGAAAATCGATAGTACCGATAAAACAGATAGTAGCTAGTTAGTAGGTAGACACTTAACTAATTACTATCATTGAAAGTGGAAAAATGTTCATTATATTGCAGTCTACATAAAATGATGCAAAGACTTCTATGACTCTTGCAATACAATACAAATTCATTCATCACCAAATTAGCTCAAAAAAAAAAAAAAAAAAACATTGCACGGAGTTGTAAACAAATAATAATGCCTTGGTATGTTTATATTAGTACTCCAAGGTACTTCAAAAAATACCATGGTGCATATAATAAAAAAAAAATGCCTTAGTACTTTCTGGAAACCAATTTTGATTTTATTTTAGTGCCATTCTGTTTGTGACAAATTTTGATTTTATTTATTTATTTATAATTTATTTTTACTTTTATTGGTCAAAAAAGAAAAAAAAATATTATTTTAACAAATGTTTTTACAAAAATACAACTTCTTGGTAACAAGTTACAATAAATTTCCATTTGTTAACATTAGTTTAACTACATTAGTTAACATGAAGTAACGAAAAATGCTTCTAAAGCATTTTGTAATCTTAGTTAATGTTAATTTCAGCATTTACTTCTGCAATATTAAAATCAAAAGTTGTATCTCTTAATATTATTTGATGGACCTGAGCTAAGATGAACTAACAACAAACAGTTGAACAAATGCTATTGCTCATTGTTAGTTGATGCATTAACTAATGTTACCTAACGGGACCTTATTGTAAAGTGGGTTACACTTTATTACCATGTAATTATACATTTAAGTACTGAGTAATATTTATGGTTAGGATTTGGGTTCGTCTTAGGGTTACTTGCATGTAATTATGCATAATTCATTGTTATTATAATAGTAAGTTCGTGTAATATGTGTAACAAGGACACCTTAAAATAAAGTGTTACCGTAACATGTTATGATCTTCCAAATATGTATTAAAAAACTGCTGTAGCCACCTTCATGAAACAAAATGCTGACTTCCTGTTTCTGCTGGGAATGACAAGTAACGGCCACGTCTGTGTCCATTTTCTTTCAGGTTTTTAGAGGAAGTATGTCACTCTCTCTGCGCTTTGTTTGCCTGCTCCTGACTGCTCTCTGGGGCAGCAGTTGCTTCGCCAAGCCCGCCCCATTCAACGTGTCAATGGAGGGCAGCGGGGATGAACCCGAACTCATCTTTCCCAATGCTCGTACCACCCATGCTCCTCCATCCCCCTCGCCTCCTCCCAACATAACAGCCACTTTCATCCGCATCAAAGACTTCCTTTTCAACCAGGCAGTGGACTTCCTGAAGGAGAACTTGCTTCTCATCATTGTCGTGACCTCTCTTTTGGTAGTCATCATCTTCATCGTCTGCTGCGCTTCAGCGATGAGCCACAAACGCAAGCTTGAGGCCTACTATCCTCCAAAGACCTACACACCCAGGAAATACATGAGCCAACCTAGTAAAGCTATGGAGAAACCACATAACCAGATTCAGGAAGGTAAGACTACAACCGCAAAGACCCTACGGGAACCCACTAAAGCACTGGTGGGTGAGAAGGAAGGAAAAGACCCCCAGCCCAAGCCGAAAGAGGTCCAAAAGTTGGAGGATGTTGAAGAGGTGGAGATGCAGAAAGATGAGCCCAAGAAGAAAGAGGAGCCTCAGCCTCAGCCTACCACCTCAAATGTCACCTCCAGTCAGCCGCTAGTCTGTACGTGCCACCTCAGAAAGGCCAATCACACCACAGCGTGAGAGCTTTTTCTGAAACGGGCAGGAATGACCTTGATCCCAAACTTTTTCTACTGGTAGATATGATGCCCACACTCTTACTCTTTGTGTTCTTGTTGCTTTGCAACTTGTGTATGTGCCATCAGAGGAAGAGTGGAAAAAAACGTTTTATCAACTCATTTTGTGTTTCTTTAAAAATTTGTTTGCTAAATAAGAAAAAAAAACAGAGTTGACATTTTTATTATTCATGTGGAAAATAAACAACACTTGAAACTATTTTGTGAATCACTTTCTACTTTTGAGAGACTTAAAGGGTTGGTTCACCCCAAAATTAAAATTCTGTCATTAATTACTCACCCTCGTGTTGTTCCAAACCCGTAAGACCTTCGTTCATCTTCGGAACACGATTTAAGATATTTTTGATGAAATCTGAGGGCTCTCTGACCCTCCCATAGACAGCAAGGCAACTACCACGTTCAAGATCCAGAAAAGTACCAAGATGATCGACAAAGTAGTCCGTGTGACATCAGTGGTTCAACTGTAAAGTTACGAAACTACGAGAATACTTTTTTGTTCAAAGAAAACACTACTTTGTCATCTTGGTACTTTTCTGGACCTTGAACGTGGTAGTTACCTTGCTGTCTATGGGAGGGTCAGAGAGCCCTCATATTTCATCAAAAATATCTTAAATTGTGTTCCGAAGATGAACGAAGGTCTTACGGGTTTGGAACAACACGAGGGTGAGTAATTAATGACAGTATTTTCATTTTTGTGTGAACTAACCCTTTAAGAAAACATCTTTTGAAACTTTTTCTGACCGCTTTCCTTTTAGTTATATTTTACATATGAAATGTCTATATGCATGGTAACCCGTAATTTATGCTGTATTTTCCGAAGCTGTAATCAGATGTTATACATGATGACTGTTATTTTATCTAAACTTCATGACTTTCCTCAGTATTGGATTTAATTAGCTAACAATTTGTCAGGTATGTTTTTTCATGAAAAATAAACTCTCCGAAAATGAACTCTTCTGCTCTGTTCCAAATAAACAAATTGTTTCAGAGATACAGATACACTACTATTCAAAAGTTTGGAGTCTGTATGGTTTGTTTTTGAAAGAAGTCTTTTATGATCACCAAGGCTGCATTTATTTTTTTTAAAATACAGTAAAAACATATAACTATTTAACAATTTCACCAGTCATTACTCTAGTCATCAGTGTTACAAGATTCTTTCAGAAATCGTTCTGCAGATTTGGCACTCAGGAAACATTTCTTATCAATGTCAAAAAGCTGTACTACTACTTATTTTTGTGGAAACCACAGCGTATATTTGTTTTCAGGATTGTTTGAATAAAAAGTTCAACATGCATTTTGCATTTATTGCAAACAGCATTTATTTGAAATTTTTGTAACCATAAGTGTTACCGCTTCCTTGTGTTCTCTGTGTTTGTCTTGAACGGTGTGGTTTTTTCAAAAGAATTGTGTTGGCTTGGCTGAAGCATATGAAACTCAAGAACCCCAGCAACAGAGCCCAGTGCAGCGTAACGGCGGCAGCTACAGAGCTTTTGTCACATCCATACAATGTCCAATCAATATTTCAGAAGCTCATTCCAATAGCCTCTCAGAGATCTGAAAATATCTGGCCTTAATGGAAATATACTGGTTGAGATAGAACCAGACAATCAATTTCACATTATGCCAGTAATAAAATATTTTGTGGACAACTTCAAAATTCCCAAGATTTACCCACTATAGATTATCCAACTTGATTCAGAAGTGGAATCATGGGTGAATGCCTTAATGCAAGTTATTTTTCCAGAAAAACAATCCTCACACCTCTTTAACCACATGCAGCTTTTGTTACAATGATGTTATCAGCCTATCATTGATTAATAGCCAGCTGAATGCAAATTAGCCTCATAACTGAAATTAAACCCCATTGCCATGGCGCAAGGCCAACTGTTGGTAGCGTGTAGTCACCAAAGAGTAGACATCAAAGATATGCAGTGAAGCCAGAAACTTGAGCCCCGAAAAAGAAACGTAGCTCAAGGTCGAATTCTCCCCTCTTTTGTCCACAAGGTGCTAAATAATTCTGGAAATACACACTGCTTTCACTTCACTTTGGGACTAGATGCAGACTTGAACATGATTTTGACTATGGTTAGCGTAACTCTATAGCTTACCGATGATTCACCTAGTTTTGTTCTTCAGATGGTCAAATAACATTTCCTTGCACAGAATGGTTATTAAACGTGTTTCCTATCAGAGAATTACTCTACTAACCCAGTGCAGCTGTATCATGGGAAAAGCAACTGGAGTGCCCAATTAATTTGCATTGCGAAGAAGATACAAAACAGGTAACTCAAAACCTTAAGGCGGCCATTAAAGTTTGATGGGCCACTACCCAGAATTTTCAGGGTGAACACGGACCGTTCTCTGGAAGGGACATGAGGAAAGAGCGAAGAGGTTAAAGACGTGACGCAGATAAAGTGAAAGCGAAGGGTCAGCTGAGACAGGGCAAGAATGGTGAGTACCACATCCCTATGTCACACGTTTGATAACGCATTAGGAGTCGAGCTCAAGAAGGAAAATACGTCCTGGAGGAGCTGCAGAGTCCATCATGGTAATTCATTTTGCTCAACTGATTCATTTGTGGTAAATGAAAAGCAGTTACTAACTTCTACTTTCCCCTTTCCTTTATCCATCCCTTTCGATCCTTTCCCTCAAGTGAGCCATGCGTCCTAGTCTTCTCTGCTGTCTCTTGTTGTATCTCTGTTCATCTCTCCTTGCTGGCCTTGTTGTATCCCCCTGCCCCAAAGGCTGCTGCTGTCCCAGTCCTGGTGCTCTGGTTCTGTGCGAGTCTCTTGGCCTGCATACTCTGCCTCGCTCCGTCCCCCTAAGCACCGCCGTCCTCTCCGTAGCCCGGAATCGGCTTTGCAACGTGGATAATGTGTTCCAGCCATATTCTGGCCTGCAGGAGCTGAGCCTCAGCCACAACCAACTGGTCCGTTTTCCTCGTGGGCTTCCGTCAAGTCTGGAGACCCTTCAGCTTCAGGAGAACCAGATCACCTACATCACCGCTGGGTCTCTGAGGCAGCTCGGGAACCTCACACGCTTGGATCTGGAGGATAACCGGATACGAGCAATTCAGCCGGGGGCACTGCAAGGTCTGACCAGACTGAGGATGTTGACTCTGAAGGGGAACAGATTGTCTCGTCTGCCACCAAACCTGCCGCCTTCGCTAATACACCTGGATGTGTCAGCGAACTGCATATCTACCCTAGATCTGTCCTCGTTGGGTGCACTAGTGAACCTACAAGTGTTAAAGATTAACAGTAACTGTTTGCGCTCTATACCCGAGCGGGCTTTTGATGGATTGTCCCGACTCCGATCAGTGGAACTAGCCAATAACCAGTGGGTTTGTGAATGTGACATCTTGTATCTTTATAGATGGCTTCTGACAGACAGGTTACGGATGGCGACGGATCTAGTATGTACAGCTCCTTTGCACCTCGCACAGAAGTTGTTATTAACTCTATCAGTCATGGCCATCTGTCCAAAACTTTTTAAGCCTGTTGAGAGAATATCAACATCAGTGAATACAGAATCTGGGAAAGTGGTTGAAAGTCATATAGAACAGACTGTAAGTGCATCTATGTTGGTTAGATCTGACACTGCTTGCAACACGAGTTCTTTCAGAAGTCGAGAATCTTCAAAACTACCCGAGAGCACAATATCAAGGTCCTTTTTTGGGTCAGACCAGCCCACCTTAGAGAGACTGAGCTACGAAGACTGCCTCTCTCTAAATTTGACATCTTTTATACCCAAATCCACCCAAGTACCCTACAGTCTAGCCACAGATGAGGAAGCTGGTTGTGTGGAGAATTCGACAGGTAAGCCACCAGGAGCATCAGCCACTGTCACATCTACTGGTTCAATGACCCCAACTAGAGACATTGAACTCACTCCTCGGACAATACTACAGTCCAGTGACCCGGCGCTCATTGCGATCCTGGCTGTTCTTTGTGTGCTTACAGGACTGCTGATGCTTACAGTGCTTTTGGTACTGAAGAACATCCTTCTACGAAACCTGAGAGTTGCACCGCTTCCACAGGTTCAAGAAGACATTAGCACACATTCATGACCTGTATTATAGCAAATATTTTGTGTAGAGAATAATACAAAATGATGGAGAATGCAACATGAATATTTATAGCTTTATTAAGTTTTTGCAACAAATAATACAGCACCAAAGTAAAAAAAAAAATTTTTCCGTGTGACTTTTTTTGCTTACAAAATCACTGCCAAAACTATAATGATCCCGCTGAAAATCTAAACAAATAGACATTTTTCAAATCCCCTACTTTCCTTTTTATAACGTGTAGTAGAGTACATTTACAAACTTTGCAGTAGTATGTATCTGATATAGAGGACATTTAATGTGAGAGTATGAGATCTTTAGGAAATAAAGAGTTTATTTTAATGTGCGTGATTCAGAGATACAGGAGAAAACTTTAATCCAAAAGATCTTCACAGTCTGTTAATGCAAGCCACTTCAAACCAGCAATGCAAAGGCAGTGCGAATAGAGTAGCAATGGTATACGCTGGCTAATGTGTTTATTTTATCCTCAGAAAGCATATAAACTACAAACATTTTCTGAGTCACAATGAGAGTGGGTGACAGTGACTCGTCTGTGAATGAGGACATTAATTTCGATCTTCCGCCAACGTCTCCTAGTCGTCTTTCTGTTTGAGCCTGTAGTCTGCTAATGCAGCCTTGATGGCATCCTCTGCAAGCACTGCCAGAAAAAAACAAAAAAGATTATGAAATCAGAGCATCTGATGTTTTTTTTTATGTCATCAACGTGTTTACAATCTCAAACAGCCAGTTTGATACACTTACTAGAGCAATGAAGTTTGACTGGTGGTAAACAAAGTTCTTTGGCAATCTCAGTGTTTTGGATTTTCAGGGCTTCGTCAATCTGTACATGGAAAAGAGAACATTGAAATGTTGGTAGGAATGCTTGAGAGAACAAATATGAAGCACAATGAGATCATCTGATGACACTGTGAATTTATGCAATGGTCTGAGTCACAATGACTCACCGATTTTCCCTTCACCCACTCTGTGGCCAGTGAGCTGGAAGCAATGGCTGAGCCACAGCCAAATGTTTTGAATCTGGCATCTACTATCTTGCCATTCTCGTCCACCTGAATCTGTCAGACAGGTTGACAACAAAAAGTCACCGATGTAAATAGTGTGTGTGTGTACATATATATATATATATATATATATACACACACACATACACTGAAATGTAAATGTCAAAAATGTCTTACCTGTAGTTTCATAACATCACCGCATGCAGGTGCGCCTACCAAGCCAGTGCCTACATTCTTGGCATTCTTGTCCAGAGAACCAACATTTCTGGGGTTTTCATAGTGGTCCACCACCTTCAGAAAAAAAGTATGATATGTAAGACATGTAAAACATGACTACATCCTGATCATATTTAACAATCAAATACATTCATCAGAGGACTTGTGATAACAGTCTACACCAAAAGAAAACGTGCCCTTGATAGATAACAGTGACCTTCATAACAGAGATTATTAATCTTTTAGTAAATCACTTATTTAAATGTGTATGTGTACTTACTAAAATATAGGTTTATTCACCTGTGGCAGAGTTAAGATAACGTAACGTTACTGTAAGACATCACTGGTGAGTTTGTAGGATAGTTACACAAGTGTATTATGAAACTAACTCTAAATATGGATGAATGTCATTTTAACTCCGTCAAAAATACATAGTCCAGCTGATTACGTGTTTTCTACTCAGACTGCCGAAAATATTGTCGTACATGTACAGTGCTCTGCTGGTTTGTTTACATACGCAGTAAACTAACGTTAGCTTAGCTAGCAGCAACCACGTTGAAAGTTGTTCTCAAACATTAGGAACTAAAACAATTCTCGTGCCACGGTCGGCAGTAAGAATAAAAAGTGACACGTACCTTTTTATGATAAGAGCAGGCTGTTCTGAGCTCTGGTAATGGCAAAGATCTACTGAAAAGTGCAGAAGATGCACAGCGCTTGGCTGCCGCTGCTAACGCCATGATGACTGACTACTGACGCTACTGCATAAACAGAGGTCAACCGGCAGAGGGAGACAAATGTATTACACTTTATACATTAGTGATTTTTTAAACTACAAATATTATACATTTTACCTTCAGATTATATTGTATAGATAATTTCTGCCTTATAATTATCACCGCTGTTTTACACAAGCAAACATTAAGCCCTCAAACGATAGCAGCCTATATCTATCTCAACCAGCAGAGGAGCGCTTTCACTGCACTGCTCACATTTTAGTCATCATTTATTATAAATAATATACTTTTCATCTTTGTATTGTATGTAGCTGTGTATTTCTATATGCTGTAGCCTCTTTTATATTACTGCTGTTTACATGCCGTTAACTCATGGAACTCAACCAGCAGGGGGAGCGATTTCACCGTGAACTTAAAAAATATATAAAATGTATAAATATAACTTTTGCTTATATTACAATAATAATACTAAATATTTCACATTTTGCATGTAGATTATATGCAGTGTTGGGAAGGTTTGGTAACCTATTACTTTGGAAATGTTACAGAAAGTTACTCTATTTAAAATGTAATAAGTAGTGTAACTATTACAATTACTTTATTATAAAGTAGTTAATGTAACGGATTACATTTTATTATTGTTTGATAACTTTTCTAAATTTAAGTTTCTATTTTTTCCTAAACTGTTAATTACTGTCAGACTTCAAAATCCTTTTCCCCTTGAATTAAGATTATTAATCATTTAATTTGAAAGCAGGCTACCACAAAATCAGACTTTAGTATTTATTTTTACTTTGAGATTGTTCTGAGGTTAAATGCGAATTTAAAAATCATAAGATAGTTTAGTTTATGGTACTGTTTTCGAAAACAAATCTTTGCATAGCTATGACAGGAAACACAGGCATCTAACAATGCTTTGGAAAAAAACAGTTAATTTAAAAAAGAAAGCATATACATAAACCCGAAAAGGAAATAAAACAGTTAATAAGCATGTGTCCTATTCTGTGTCCTAAACTCCTGAAACATTGAAGTCAACGCAGTTTTGGAAGGAAATCAGTCAAATCTGTAGGTGAGTGAAAATATTCAGATAACCCCCTTTGTACATTTTCATAAGTAACGATAACTGTAATTTAATTACACATTTTTCTCAGTAACTGTAACAGATTACAGTTACATTTATTTTGCAATTAAATTAGGCTACATAATTCCGTTACTGGTTACTCCCCAACACTGGCTATATTTGAGAATTTACACATTTTTCTCAGTAACTGTAACAGATTACAGTTACATTTATTTTGCAATTAAATTAGGCTACATAATTCCGTTACATGTTACTGGTTACTCCCCAGCACTGGCTATATTTGAGAACGTCACGGTATTTTATTACCGCTGCTTTGGACAAAAACGCGGAAAAACAGATATTGACAGACGAAGAATGAGACTTTTCCAAACCACCACAAAGAATTTCGTTGGAAAGCCAAAGCATGTAGTTGAGCCACGCCTTCTCGCTGCACGAGCTCCCTGTTTTTCGCGCGAGTTCTTGTGTTGTGTGCGCGAGCCCTCTGCCTCTGTTTCCAGGCAGATAGTACTCAACATGGCGGCGTCGGGTAACGAAGAGCAGACGTTGTTGCCAGATATCGAAGAGGAGGCTGAGGGCATGGAGCGAGAGATGGAGTCGGAGGAGGAGGAAGAAGAAGGGATGGGAGTTGAGCATTCCGAGGAGGAAGATGAAGAGGATACGTCTGAAGACGAGCGCGAAAATGAAGCGGAGATCCAGAGGCTGGAGGAACAGGTGAGAGGAATGAATGAGGCTAACGACTCTCCTCACATACGCAGCTCTCAAAACACCGCACGAACGACTCTGCTGGGGAGTTTCTGCTGATGTGTTTGGCAGAGCCCTTTTATTAGAGAAGTCCTACGTGCTTAACTTACCAAATACATGGGCAGGAGTGATAAAAAAATGTAGAAATGCATAACTGTTCCTGAGGAATGTGGCTAGCAGAGGCTTAAGCGAGCTAGCGAAGACTCGTCTTGATATTTAACCCTCCGAACTAACGTTACCTTTTCATCTCGCCTTTTTACTTAGGTTTTCCACCTATATGCAGTCCCGGGTGTGTTTAGGGAGCTTTGTGACCTTACATGTCAAAAGACTTTATGTGAAATATACAGTAAAAACATTTCGTGTTGGAGTGTTTTGATGAGGCGTGCCGTGCGCACGGAGTTCAAATTCGCGCCACAGAGCGCAAATGCAACAGAGTTGTCAAGAAGCACCTATTACCGGTAGTTCCTGTGATGACTTTAGATTTGAGTCATGTTTATAACACAGTAGTTTTAGGTTACAGACCACATGCAGTAGCAGGAGGCGTTCAGGGGCTGAAGATGGACATACTGTTGCTTGGTGGTTGTAATGGTCATGTCCACGTGTTTGCAGTGGTGGAAAGAGTACTGAAAAAATATACTCAAGTAAAAGTACCATTACCTTCCAAAAAATGTAGTGTGAGTAGAGTAAAAGTACTTGTCCAAAAAACTACTTGAGTAAGAGTAAAAGAGTAGCCTATTTAAAAGTACTCATGAGTATTGAGTAGTGAGTACTGAGCTGTGGATTCTACCCCCTCATAATAAACGCTGTACACCATACATGTTTAGGGCCCTATGAAATGTTTTATTTTTTCCAACCTTATGTTTTATTGTTACCAAATTCTGTTTTAGTAAGTATTTGAAAGCATAAAAACAACTTTCATTTATTCTTACAATAGCCTTATGATTTCTTGCTCAGAAATTCTGTGTTGTGTATTTACATTTTTAAGGCATAAAACAGTCATTTAATCTATCTTTTAAGTAATGAAAATTAACAAATTTTATTTTTTGGAAAATAAAGGTAAATTAATATTACAATTAAAACATTGAAGAAATATTGTATGATTATTCCTTAAAAATAAGGTTTTGTTGAACAATAGTAATATATTATATTTCTGCCGCAATGCCTTCAAGTTAAACCAAACTTTATTTTGACGGGTTGCCGTGAATACCTTTACATTCCTGTGTTTATATGATATGAGGATAGTTTTACTCAAATGAAACGGTCAAATGCTCATGAAGTGACTCTCAGAGCAGTTCTGGAGATGTTGTTCGTGTATTTATGTCCTCATTAGTGAGACGGCAGACGTTAATATCACCGGAAGCGT
>NW_015661996.1:9343-14071 GCF_001515625.1 Sinocyclocheilus rhinocerous | reverse complement strand
GTGTGTATGACATGATGATAGTTTTACTCAAATGAAACGGTCAAATGCTGATGAAGTGACTCTTGGAGCAGTTCTGGAGAATGTTGTTCATGTATTTATGTCCTCA
The DNA here is from genome assembly GCF_001515625.1 of Sinocyclocheilus rhinocerous. Taxonomy (NCBI): domain Eukaryota; kingdom Metazoa; phylum Chordata; class Actinopteri; order Cypriniformes; family Cyprinidae; genus Sinocyclocheilus; species Sinocyclocheilus rhinocerous. Next base: position 13,965 of record NW_015661996.1, on the reverse strand, counting down.
TTTAGTGAGACTGCAGGTGCTAAAATCACCGCAAGAGTCACGCGTGCTTTAGTACAAGTGGTAAACAAAACCGCACGTCTGCGCCATTCATTAACACAGAGACACGCAGAATTCATATTTAAATAGTCGTTTTGTGGCTTAATATGTACAAATACTTGTGGGAGTGGGAGTGTGCTCTCTTGTGTGTGCGCGCACGTGTGTGTGCGCACGCGCATCCGGGCGGAACTCCGCTGTGCGCGATACAGAGAGCGGGACCATAACTAGAGACCGAAATTACATGCCGTCGTGTAAATAAGATAAATAACGTAAGGCTATTTAGTTTGTTTAATAAAAGAACAAGGTATAGACCTGTTCTATCGGAAAGGTAACTTTAAATGACTTCTGTTGTGATCTGGCGCTATAGAGAAAATATAATTAAATAAAATTAACTTGACCTTCAAGGGGGGCGGGGAGTGCCGTTGGGGGGGTGAGCTGCCCCCCCTAATATAATGGCATGGGAAACACTGCAGTGTAAGTCACTTTGGATAAAAGCTTCTGGCTAATGCATTAAGGTAGATGTAAAACTTGGATAAGCTGGTCTTCAGTTAGTTTCCTAGCCAGAATGTTAAACTTGGACTTTTAAAAAGGCCTTTATCATGCTGTAATAACAGAAATGACCAAGTAGGGCTGTCAAAAAAAACATTCTAATTTTGAATATTCGTCAAATAAAAAAAAAAATCCACATTCGAATGCAAAAACGTTGCATTCGAATTTAAGGTCTGCGTCAGCCGTCAGGCAGCCTTATTAGTGGCGCATGAGATGCGATGACGATGTATGTGTCATTGATTGCATTTGAATGTTTTTGTTAGCAATGCTTTTGTTAGCCTATCCAGTTGAACCCACTAGATGCGGCGCTGCTACGTTGTTCATTCATATATTGCGGAAAACAAGAGCATCAGTGTGGAGAAGATGTTGTTTACTTCAAAACTGAAACCAAGCTGTTCACACAGAACGCATATTTATCACATTTTCTAAAGAGACATCTATCAGCGTTGCACTCGTGTCTCGCAGAGAGCGGCATGTTTAGAAAGCCATGTAAAATTAATGCAAGTTCAACTTTGAAAAAACATCTCTAAAGACGTTATGGCGGTTTTTCCCCATCCCACTGTATCTAATTTTTTAAAGGGGTCATATGATGCTGCTAAAAAGAACATTATTTTGTGTATTTGGTGTAATGAAATGTGTTTATGCGGTTTAAAGTTCAAAAAACACATTATTTTCCACATACTGTACATTATTGTTTCTCCTCTATGCCCCGCCTTTTTGAAACGCGTCGATTTTTACAAAGCTCATCATTCTGAAAAGCGAGGTGTGCTCTGATTGGCCAGCTATCCAGTGCGTTGAACTGTTCTGGAACAGTGTTGTAAATACAACTTAACCACTGATTTGTAGTCGTGTCCTCTTTTGGAAGACCAAACAAAGTAGTTTCGCGTGTTAGAACGAGCCATTTTAGGTAGGCGTGGTTAACTCTTAACTTTTATAAAGAATATCTCTTTGGTTTTGAGACTTTAGTGTTTGCAACTTTACAGATCTTCTTTATGCACCAAGAGCTTGTAACACTCCAAAGAGAAAGGAAAAATTGAAATCGCATCATATGACCCCTTTAAAATGAACTGCAATTACGTTTGTAAAGAATCTGTACTGATGAAGTAATGCAGTTTAGAAGGCAAAAGATTTAGTTCATACCTTTCATACTTCTCGAAGCATTGCAATCATATGATATTTTTCTTGTATGCTTCATGATTTAGATTTTTCTTTGCGTAGTGTAATCTCACGTTGACATATTGATGCTGAATGTGTTTAGCATGTTTATACTTTATTAGGTCGACTTGTGCAAAATACTTGAATCAATTCAGTTGGAACATTTTGTAAATACAAAATGAGTGTTATAATGCTAATGTCAACACCCCCCATGTGCCATTTCTACAGCTGTCAATCAATGCATTTGACTACAACTGCCATGTAGACCTAATCAAACTCCTGCAGCAAGAAGGGAAGCTTCACAGACTGCGCAAGGCCAGGCAGAAGATGAGCGAACTCTTTCCTCTGACTGAAGGTGGGGCATCCTTATTTTGTTTCTGTTCTTTGTTCTCTTTGTGCGTTAGCCAGATTTTTCTCTGACATTTGCAACAGAGAGACTGGAGCATATTATATAATGTGAAAGAACAACAAGTGCTTTTAGAGTCCAGGCTATTTTTTGATTCGTTCTTGAGGTTTGAGTACTCCTCGCTCTCCAGGAATGATGATCTCCAGGAACAGGACATTCTGCATCAGCCCTGCAGGAAACAATTTGAATTGGGATGATGATTCTAATGAATTTACTGGACATGATAATAGGTGATAATCTTTATACTGCGCTGGACTGCAATAGCAGGAAAAAAATGCTATTAGAAAATGAGTTTGTTGCTTATGATGAATATTAAAAAAAACATAAGCAAAAATATGTAATCTTTGAAAGTGCATGTATTTAATATGTAAAGGAGTGTTAAGATTTTATGATGTGGAGATATGGGTATTGTGTTACTGTGTTTGACTGATTTGTTTGTTGGAACAGAGATTTGGCTGGACTGGCTGAAAGATGAAATCCGCCTGACAGAAGACGAATCAGACCGTGAGAAAGTCTACGAGCTGTTTGAGAGGGCTGTCAAGGATTATGTGTGTAAGTGTGGCTTAATTGTATTCATATTCTTCGGTTCTTTGAAACTGGTCAAATTTTGTATTGTTTTCTAAATGTAATAATAGATCAAGTGTATGAGCTATCTGTAAAACACTAATTCTGTTACCACCTATAATGTGATAAATAACATGTAATTGTTGCTTAATTGTAAGATGGATTGTTTTGAGGTAAACCTGTGTTGGGGAATTAAAAAAGAGATACTGGTAAACCCATCCACAGGTCCAGAGATCTGGTTGGAATATGTACAGTACTCCATCGGGGGAATGGGAGCCCAGGGAGGCATTGAGCGCGTTCGCTCCATCTTTGAGAGGGCGCTGACTGCAGTGGGTTTACACATGACTAAAGGAGCTTCAATCTGGGAGGCCTACAGGGAGTTTGAGATTGTTATTCTCTCCACAGTCCAGGTATTTACTCTGGGTTCCTACTCAGATTTATTGCAGAATATCAGCATGGCATTAAATTGCTATGAAAATAGCCGACCTAAAATACTGTTTATTTAATATTACATGAATAGTAATGAGAAGAAGGACTTTGGATGTTAAATAAATCTTTTAAATGATTGGTGACAGTGTTTTGTTTTGTCGTGTATAGGTGTTTTAACCCCTTCTCTGTTTTCCAGCCTCCTCCTGGCAGCATTCCATCACAGGAGCAGCAGGAGCTGCTGAATGCCCAGCTTGAACGCATACACACACTCTTCAGACGACAGCTAGCTGTACCTCTGATGGGTGAGAGCCACTCTGTTTCTCTCCTCTCGCTCCTTCTGTCCCCCACTTTCCCATTTTTTCTTTTCTCTTTTCAGTGTTGGAATAAATAATCGGAAAAATTTGTCCACAGACAGAAAGGGTCGGGAGAATGGATGCCAAAAGAATTTAGACTATGACTGTAAGATTGCGAAATTTGGCAGAAATAAAATAAACTGAGAACAACATGTCTAGACCAAACTGAGATCTGGTGAAATGGGATTGATTAAGACTTAACTTACAAATAATATTGATTGTTGCATGTGGTTTCCTTTCATGTGCATTTCTGAAAGCCAAGTAATGTCGGTCCTGTCAGGTAGACACCAGCGCTGCCAGACACTAGCGCTGCCAGACACTGGAGCACAGGCTGGGGACAAGAGAGCCAGGAGCAGCCTGCAGATAGCCAGATGGTCTGGTTTTGTGAGCAGGGTTTTTTTTCCGCTTCTCTCTTGCCGGCTGCTTTTGGCACCGAAGATGCAGAGGAGAATGCTCTGATCACATCCCACTCAGCTAAGAGAGCCATATCGCAGATTAGGTTTTCGTACAGCATGGCTTTCTTTGTCAGAAAATTGCCTTGTAGTGATGACATAGGTGAGAAATGCAGTAGTATCAGAAAGACTATTATTCTAAGCATCTTTGAAACAGAGCAGACTAGGGCTGTGCGATTAATCGTAATCGTCATAAAATCGCGATTTGAGCATGCGCGATTTCGAAATCGCTTTACAGCACGATTTTCCGCTCCCTCGACCTCCCGTAGTATGCTATCCGAACCAATCAGAATGCAGCGCACCTAAATGGAGCACGAGAACAGAACAGACCGGGCGGGTATTAGGGTTGTGACGGTGAGGAAATTTTCCCACCGGTTAATCGACGTGTGACAACACCGGTAATACCGGTATCACCGCGGGGGCGGGGCGTTCCCTCTTTTCCTCGCTTTCCTTCGCTTTTAAATAGCTTGTAAAAGCGGCGTGCCATTTTACTTTCACTTTAAAATAGCGGCAATTCGGAGTAAAGCAATTGTTAATTTTTAGTTTGTTTGAATTTTCCCTCTTTTCCTCGCTTTCCTTCGCTTTTAAATAGCTTAAAAATGCCGTGCGCATTTTACTTTCACTTTTGAATTAGCGGCAGTTAGGCGTCAATTGCTTGAATGCAACAACAAAATACAA
>NW_015661996.1:7996-9238 GCF_001515625.1 Sinocyclocheilus rhinocerous | reverse complement strand
TTTTTTTTCTGCCATATATGTCTATTCTAGAGACATTTTGTTACACCTTTACTTAGTGATTATTTTGCCTTATGTCTGTTCTAGAGACATGGTACAGCTTCTTGATAAAGCTCTAATTCGTTTTCTTTTGGAAATGTTTCAGATTCACACTGAATGCATTTATGACTGTAAAGCATGTCTGTGTGTGTCAAAATCGTGATTAAAATCGAAATCGCAAAATTGATCAAGAAATCGCGATTTTTTTGTCCATATCGCACAGCCCTAGAGCAGACACCGTGTGCCCCTGCAATACAGAAAAATGAAAGATTGCTTTCAGAAAGCTTGCTTTCTGATCTGTTTGTGTTGATATTGTGTTCTGTAGATATGGAGGGAACATACGCGGAGTATGCAGATTGGGCTGACGACGGCGTACCTGAGACGGTCACACACCAGTACAGACGTGCCCTGCAACAGTTGGAGAAATGCAAACCTTTCGGGGAGGCTTTGGTAACTGCATACTTGTCTCACTGCTGTAGAGATCATTTGGTTTTCTGATTTGATCTGATGTGAAATTATGTCTCTGGCAGCAGCTGTGGTTGTAAAGATGGTGATTGTGATTTTAAAATGTTTTATAGCTATAGCCTGCTTGCAGCCAAAAGTCTTCACAAGTGTCATTTAGAGAATCTGATTGAACTAAACGTGTGGTAATGAAAGCTCTTTGTTCACAAACATGCTCATCATCACTTTACACTCACCTATTCAGGAGAAGTCAAAAATGAAATCTCAGTTAATTTAATCTCATTATTTACTTTATGCATTCCTGGGGCCTCATGTATAAAACTTTACGTAGATTTCATCCTAAATGTGTGTGTGTACGCACAAAAGCTAGATTTTGCGTCCGTACAAAAGTTTTCAGATTTATAAAGCCATGCGTACGCCAGAACCTGCACAAAATTCCCTTTGTAATACCCAGTCAGCGGAAGATTGTGCATACATAAATCTCCACCCCGTCTCCTCCCCGAAATAGCCATTTATGGAGCATACAATGCCTAGTTTTAATATGCATAATGTCATCTGCATATCATTTCCATGCATATTCCATCCACGTGACACCATGTTTAACGCAGTTAAGGGTAGGAATACGTTAGGACAATGAGATATGGGCTATAAATGTGTTTTGAGACATCATTATTCTAATTTATGCAATTTGCTTAAAAGGTAAACATATATATTTTAGAATGTTTATAGCCTATATTTTTATGG
>NW_015661996.1:4050-7971 GCF_001515625.1 Sinocyclocheilus rhinocerous | reverse complement strand
CGCATATCTTACAGAGTTTCCTTCAAATTCTATCTTTTAAATATGGTGTTTGTCACAATATTGGGAAGAGCACGAAAGGGGTTATCATTAGGCTACTGTCTACCTGTGAACAGAGGTTCTACTGTCATCAGACCAATGGACTGTTTGATCAACAAGTGCATCCTTATGTCTGTCGCTACCGTCTTATGTTCCAAAGCCATCAAACTAAGTCAAGTTCACAAAAATGATCATTATTATTCGCGCAAAAGTATTTTCTCAGAACATGAGTTTTGCTATTTAGAACACAATTTAAAGCGGAATTGTCATACGCCAAGCAATCCTCGCTGTGATTGAAACATTAAATCGCATACTACAGAAAAATTGTTCGAAAGCAGCACATCCACTGCAAATATTTCTGTTTAAACTCATATAAAAATTTTGTAATTTCTGGATAATAATTTCATGAAATTTCAGTGCTTAACTTTATTATTCAGAGTGTCATATTTAATCTAAACGTGTATGTCAAATGTAAAACAGACTTTAAAATCATTCTGTTTGCTTCCTTATTTCGCTCCCTCCAGTAAAAGTGTGTGTACGCATGGTCTAGAGCAGGGGTAGGCAAGTTCGGTCCTAGAGAGCCGCAGTCCTGCAGAGTTCAGCTCCAACCCTAATCAAACACACCTGAACAAGCTAATCAATGTCTTCAGGATTACTAAGGCTATAGGCAGGTGAGGTTTTTTTTCAGGGTTGGAGCTGAACTCTGCAGGACCGAACTTGCCTACCCCTGGTCTAGAGTGTCCGTACGGTGTGCACATATTTACGCCTAGTTTAGTTTTTATAAATCCCAATATGTGCGTGGAAAATTGCGTACGCACAAAATGGGCATGGAAATGTGCGTACACCATTTTCCCCGCACATATTGGGATTTATAAAAACTAAACTAGGCATAAATATGTGCAACGTTTATACATCAGGCCCCAGGTTTTTTTTTTGTTTGTTTTGTTTTTTTTCCTTGTTTCTTCAATTTCTTCTTGGTCTTTCATCAAACATTAAAGGCTTGAACCATCTCTGAAACAACTTCCTTTTTGGCTGACGTCACTAAGACTGCTTAACCATTTGGTGTTGGCAGAAGTCCTTCACAGTTGACTGCAAAACCCACACCCTTTTCAATATTTAATTGATTCCTGATGGACAAAATCAACTGCTCTACCTTTTTTCCCTCTTAGAATATCCTGTTTTTCTTGGACATTCAGGACACTAAAGAAACAAAATGGGTTTGGGTAGCCAGTGTTGACTTTAAAGCTTGTATTCATGCTTGTAGACCTCAGCCTGACAAATACATAAACTAATCAGTGACCCTGTTTTTGTTGCAGTGAAGTTCTCAGAACTTAACATGTACAATTAAGACTTATATTCTGTTATTTAAGCTGCAGATTTTCATATTCAACATATGCATATTTACAATATTCATATTTAAAATTCACTCAAATCACAGGAAGAACTGAAATCACAGAACAAATTCAATCTGATTATGAAAGTGAAGATTGTGACATGTTCCCAGAAAGAAGTGATTTTTAATAGTGAATTGAATTAGACCGTACTTCACAAATTGTTTGAATTGCTGAAAGATATGGCTGTTGTTATTGTTCAGCTGCGTAATCAGATAAGTGCTCTTGCGATCTTTTCATTAGAACAGATGTAATTTTTCTGTATGACTTTTTCTTTCCTGTTATATTCAAAAGCTGTTGTTTCTCATTTGAGCTGTCTAATGCTGTTCTTTTTTTATTTTCTAGCTGGTCTCTGAACCTCCAAAGCTGGCAGAGTATCAAGCTTACATAGATTTCGAGATGAAGGAAGGAAATCCGGCTCGTGTCCAGATCATATTCGAGCGAGCGCTGGCGGAGAACTGCCTCGTGCCGGACCTGTGGTTCAAATACACCACATATCTGGTGAGCGACTCTCATAAGCACATGTCTGCTTTCACCAACAGCCCTCTGCACAGCTCACAAACTGAATGATCCACATGTGTGCCAATCCCACACCTCCCTCCGTTTATTCAGGAACATATTAATTGCTTTAATGGGATGGTAATGAGATGCACAAGCCACAAATGTGCAGCGGCGTAGTTGCAGCTGAGAACACATTAGAGAGCCAGCTCCTCACCAGATGGAGGGAAGAAGGGGGGAAAACTGCGAGTTAACGAGACAGAAAGAGAGATGGTGGGAGGCACGTAGGGAGAGAAAAATGAGAACGAGAAGGGGGCGAGAACGACACCTTCCCATATTAGCAGCCAAATCGGCAATCCATTTGGGCTTTCTGATTCAACGACTGAACTTAATGAACTTCTGCATTAAAGGGCTACGGGCTGGAGTGTGTTGGTGGAGCCCATTCAGGCGGTTGAATTCCTGGCAGCTATGGATGTGTGAAGTAATTAAATCAAGCCTTCATGCTTGTACTCTCTTAGGTGACTAAATTGAGATGCTATTTAACTAAATTATATGCACCTCACACTTTGAGTCACAGAGCTGCTTTGCCTAATGGATATAGGGAGGTTATTACTTGGTTTTACAAGGGCTGTATTGTATCTAAAGCCTCCTACGTAACTGATGACCTTCACCACTTTAGGATCGAGCGTTGGATCAGTTTCCATAGAAAGGAATGAATTTTATTCCACTGACTAACATCCAACCATCACCCATTCAGCTAGAGCATTTGGCTAGTTTTATCTGTCATATTTTAGTGGTCCAAATGTTCATCCCTACTAACAAACTTGGTGTGCTTTAAAGAACAATGTAACCGTGATTCATACTTCAGCGGATATCATCATTCAGTCTTTGATGAAATCGTTTTGAAGAGCAGTGAGCAGATGTTGAGTTGGCGTAGGGTGTGCAAAGTCGAGATTTTATGCATCTCTCCTGTTTGTAGAGGCAATAATGCATTTTACTGAATGATTATTGATGTAAGGCAGTTTCCCACAGACAGATTTATCTTGGCTGTAGATTAAATCTCTCTTACGATGGAGGAGTGATTCCCTGCTCAACGTCTCCTTTAGCTCGGTTACATGTAATTTTTGAGCAACAGAGGTGCTTGTAAATAGGTTGGCAGCAGAACAGCAGTGCTGGTTTGGGTGGGGGATTATAATCATTACAGACTACTCATCTCACACACACACATACACACACACCTGCTCTTCCTGCAGCATGTTCAGTGGCTTTGTTGCAGGAGGCAAAAAGACTGGAGACCATTTCTGTGCATTTTAACAAGCAATTCTGTAAAATGTCCTATGACCTTTAGGTTTCTGTCTTTCTCAAGGCCAGTTTATTCAAGACTTTAAATAAAAATTAATTCCTGTGGACCTATTCACACGGAAAAAGAACATTAAAGGGGTGGTTCACTGTTTTTTTTCTAGGCTTGATTGTGTTTATGGGGTGCAGTCTAACATGTGTTAATGTTTCGTTTTTCAAAAAATGCATTCTTTTTCACATAATTTACCTTTATTCCACACCGCTCTGTCCCTTCTCTGAGAAACACACTGATCATTTCCTGCTTTTATGAAGCCCCGCCCTCCGCTCGGCCCCTTCTCGGAGAAACACACTGATCATTTCCTGCTTTTATGAAGCCCCTCCCTCAGAAATAGGCGATGAGCTCTGATTGGTTAGCTAGCCCAGTGTGTTGTGATTGGCTAAACCGCCTCTAGCGCTTCTAAATGTCCCGCCCCTCACCTCATCGGCATGTGCTCCGGTTGTATTGTAAACAACGACGTCGAGGATATTATTGAAGAGGATCGTGCAGAACCTGTTCAAGCACGGCTTTTAATGGTAGGTAGGGATGTAACGATTAACCGCGAGCCGGTTGAAAACCGATTCAAATATGTGACGATTTAAAACGGTTGAGATGCTAAACAAATCGCGATTCATTTAGGGGTAGGAGTTTATATGAATG
>NW_015661996.1:0-3831 GCF_001515625.1 Sinocyclocheilus rhinocerous | reverse complement strand
GAATCCATTAGAATCGTTAGAAGACAGAATCGCGATTCATATATGAATAGATTTTTACGTGCACCCCTAGTTTTCTCTTCCTCTTCTCTAAAGCAGTGCAGCATGGCCTCGCCCCCTTTGCTGGCTTTTCCCGAGGGCGGGGTTTATCTGGGTTTGTTACGTCACGAACCTGGGAAGTAACTTGTTGTAGTCCCTACTAGGGCTGTGACGGTCGCCGTGACAACCGCGTCACACCGCGGTTATCTACTGCCACCGGCGGTAGTGCACATGACGTCACGCACTCTATAACAAGCTTTGTAAGCTTTGAAGTTTTGTATACAAGTGTAATAACAGTAATAGTTGCAAATTACACTGAACAAAATTATAAACGCAACACTTTTGTTTTTGCCCCCATTTTTCATGAGCTGAACTCAAGGATCTAAGACTTTTTCTATGTACACAAAAGGCCTATTTCTCTCAAATATTGTTCACAAATCTGTCTAAATCTGTGTTAGTGAGCACTTCTCCTTTGCCAAGATAATCCATCCACCTCACAGGTGAGGCATATCAAGATGCTGATTAGACAGCATGATTATTGCACAGGTGTGCCTTAGGCTGGCCACAATAAAAGGCCACCCTAAAATGTGCAGTTTTATCACACAGCACAATGCCACAGATGTCACAAGTTTTGAGGGAGCGTGCAATTGGCATACTGACTGCAGGAATGTCCACCAGAGCTGTTGCCCATGAATTGAATGTTCATTTCTCTACCATAAGCCGTCTCCAAAGGCGTTTCAGAGAATTTGGCAGTACATCCAACCGGCCTCACAACCGCAGACCACGTGTAACCACACCAGCCCAGGACCTCCACATCCAGCATCTTCACCTCCAAGATCGTCTGAGACCAGCCACCCGGACAGCTGCTGCAACAATCGGTTTGCATAACCAAAGAATTTCAGCACAAACTGTCAGAAACCGTCTCAGGGAAGCTCATCTGCATGCTCGCCGTCCTCATCGGGGTCTCGACCTGACTGCAGTTCGTCGTCGTAACCGACTTGAGTGGGCAAATGCTCACATTCGATGGCGTCTGGCACTTTGGAGAGGTGTTCTCTTCACGGATGAATCCCGGTTTTCACTGTACAGGGCAGATGGCAGACAGCGTGTATGGCGTCGTGTGGGTGAGCGGTTTGCTGATGTCAACGTTGTGGATCGAGTGGCCCATGGTGGCGGTGGGGTTATGGTATGGGCAGGCGTATGTTATGGACAACGAACACAGGTGCATTTTATTGATGGCATTTTGAATGCACAGAGATACCGTGACGAGATCCTGAGGCCCATTGTTGTGCCATTCATCCACGACCATCACCTCATGTTGCAGCATGATAATGCACGGCCCCATGTTGCAAGGATCTGTACACAATTCCTGGAAGCTGAAAACATCCCAGTTCTTGCATGGCCAGCATACTCACCGGACATGTCACCCATTGAGCATGTTTGGGATGCTCTGGATCGGCGTATACGACAGCGTGTTCCAGTTCCTGCCAATATCCAGCAACTTCGCACAGCCATTGAAGAGGAGTGGACCAACATTCCACAGGCCACAATCAACAACCTGATCAACTCTATGCGAAGGAGATGTGTTGCACTGCGTGAGGCAAATGGTGGTCACACCAGATACTGACTGGTTTTCGGACCCCCCAATACAGTAAAACTGCACATTTTAGAGTGGCCTTTTATTGTGGCCAGCCTAAGGCACACCTGTGCAATAATCATGCTGTCTAATCAGCATCTTGATATGCCACACCTGTGAGGTGGATGGATTATCTCGGCAAAGGAGAAGTGCTCACTAACACAGATTTAGACAGATTTGTGAACAATATTTGAGAGAAATAGGCCTTTTGTGTACATAGAAAAAGTCTTAGATCTTTGAGTTCAGCTCATAAAAAATGGGGGCAAAAACAAAAGTGTTGCGTTTATAATTTTGTTCAGTATATTTCAGCCACCCTGACTGCAAATAATAGAAAAATGTCATACAAAGGCAGTTGCGATTTGTAGAGTTCATCCTCAGGGTTCAGGTGACAATTCCTGTGTCCAGGGATTTTTTTTGCCTTGCATTGGTCATAGAGCTCTTTGTGGCGTTGCCTCAGATGTTGAACTAGATTTGTTGCGCCAAGTTCACACGTACTCAGTCTGCAGTGCGTATACAGTAATTGTATGCGGTGCAGAAGCCGCACGGACTCATTTTGCTTTCGCACAGGACGCGTGCTCCTGATCCGCGGCTGTTTACCACAAACACAACATTTATCCATTATTTTGATTTCAAATCCAAACGTTGTTTCTGAAAATGCTTTTTCAGCATTGTGATTCTCTTTTATCACAGTACAGTAATACAATCTTTCATAGACATATTCACGTTTAAACTCAATAAATATAACTTTGTTTAACTACCACCACGAGTGCCATCTATTATTGCCTTGTTTATCTAAAAGTGCACTTTTCCTTGTTTTAAATCTAGCCAAAAAGCCATGTGTTGACTGTGAAACAGTAGACTTTAATTATATGCATTTATGGTGTAATTACTAAATTTCCGTGTCAATCCATGTTAATTTTTACCGCGAATAATGCGCTGTCACTTTAATTCAGCGCGTGCAGCACAGCAGAAATGGATTCCGTCCGGAAACGATCGCAGCATGACTGCTGCAGACGCACCGCTCCTGGAGCGCACTGCCGGACCGCAATCGCGTGCAGTGTGAACGCTCTGATCCATTAACATGGGCGCGGACAAAATACGCACCACAGACGGGGTGTGTGAACTTGGCGTTACGTTTGTATGCCCGCCTGGTCTGTTCTGTTCTCGTGCTCCATTCTGATTGGTTCGGATAGCATACTGCGAGGAGGTCGGGGGCGCGGAAAATCGTCGCAACAGGTTGAGTCTGTCTAGTGTCTACACAGGACATTTGAACTCTGTGTCAGTACCTCATAAATAGGACGAGGCAGTTTACTGTCGGGGATTTGTCATGTGTCGTGCCGCATCCAAATCAGAGACAAGGATGAACCTTTCTAGTTCACATGTCAAGTGCCTATAGGGCCTTTCGCACCGCTTTAGTTCCAGAACTAAATGTACAGTACTAAAGTACTGGGACAATTTTGCGCGAACTATTTCCCAGTACCATTTAAAGGGTTGCATTCATACCGACAGTGTGTACTTGGAAGTGACGTAAGCCGGTCGACAGCGACGTCATTTGTGCGCGGAGCTGTGTTTTTGTGTCTCGCGGGTTTCACAATAATGGACATGGATTATATGTAAAGCGATTGAAAGAACGGAAAGGAGGACTAAGAATCTCCAACGACAACTGGCAGTGCTACATTTGCTACAAGTGCCTACACTTCAGCGTCCGTCCATCTATCGCTGTTCTCCATACTTGTGAAATAAGTTGACACAATGTTTACAGTATGTTTACACGGCGTTTTAAATCATGGCGGGTGAGGGCGTCTTCATACGCGTTTGGCCAATCAATGTCTACTTACCTCACGATTAGTACCAGTTGTGCTGGTTAGACCCTGCTCCGGAGTAGGAGCTAATTTGGTTCTCGAAAAAGGCAGTCCGGTACTAAAATCGCACCCAGTTCCGGCGGTGCGAAAACGCCCAAAAGTGGGTAGTTCCACAATTAGTTCTGGTACTATGAAACGGTTCCCGCGGTGTGAAAGGCCCTACTGATTATAATGAGTTTTATAGTATTTTGTCACGCCACGCCGCTCGCGTCCGGTAGACGGGGTGTATTTAACTTTCTTATTTAGGCTAATTTTTTGTTTAAAGGTCCCATATTTTACACCTTTCTGGAGTTTTATTTT
>NW_015661995.1:228253-230348 GCF_001515625.1 Sinocyclocheilus rhinocerous | reverse complement strand
TGGGCTCTGGTGGATTCAGGATGTAACCAAACCTCGATCCATCAATGCCTAATTCAGCCGGAGGCATTGGATAAGAGCTGCATGGTTCGGGTGCGGAGGTATCCTTTAATGCTCCTAGCTATCCAGTTTCGGGGTCAGAAGCATAAAGTGGAGGTTGCAGATAACCCGAACCTCAGGCATCCGCTAATTTTGGGGACCAATTGGCCAGCTTTCAGTCATTTATTGGGGTATTTGTGTGCGGATGTCTCTTGGGGAAAAGAGAAACAGGGAGGGGAGGTGGCCGTGCAGACGGGAGAGGCGGAACCGCGACTGACCGATTCTGCGCCAGAGGAACCGAGCGCTGCCGAGAGGCCAATCCTCACGGAGCGTGATGATTTTCCCCTGGAGCAGTCTTGCGATGAGACGCTGAAAAATGCGTTTGAACAAGTCTGCTCCATCGACGGGCAGCCTCTCCAGCCGGCACGGCCCCCCTTTGTATCCCTATTTTGCTATTTTAAAAGATAGGTTGTATCGAGTGACCCAAGACGCTTAGACAAAACAAGATACAACTCAGTTGTTAGTTCCTAAAAGCCGTCGGGAAATGCTTTTCCGGGCACAGGTGACAGCAGTACTATCAAGGCCAGGGAATGGTTTGCTCCACTAATAAGAACCAGTGAGTGCAGTTATGATCTCAAGGGAGAATCTTGCATTGAGCGGCAAAATGGTTGCAGAGTGACACCTGGGTCCACATCTCTCACCTTAAAATATGCTAACCAGCATCAACAACCCCACACAGCATGAAGTGAGGGATGAATGGCATGCTAGTAATGACCCTCCCTTGCCAACGAGGGAAAGACCATTGCAACGACTCGCAAAGAGTCACCCTGGTGAAGATGGAATGAGTGATGGGACAGCTAAAGAGATGATCAAAATACTTGGGAGCAGATGTGGGCCAACAAATGGAAAAGAGGAAGTAGAAAGAGAAGGAAACAGACAAGCAGACAACTCAGGAGCAAGTGACGTGGAGAGACCAGTGACACAAGATGAAGTGCAAACTGATGACAACTCAAAAACAGATAAGCAAAGAGCTCAAATTCTTTTGTCAGAGAAGCAGAAAAGTGAAAAGAATGAGTCTGACAACATATCTGATGATCATCACATGCCTAATGCATCTAATTCTACAAGCTCAAGCTGTAACCAACAGCACCCAGACTTCCCTAGAATCAACTTTTCAACCCTCGGTTGAATCCAGCAGTGGCTTTGATTTAATCCAAAAAGAACAATAATTGAAAGAGAAGCAAAAAATGTCTAGACAAAACATTAAAATAACATTAATAAAAAAATATTGTAAATGATAACCATAATATCAGTTATAAGAGAATTAGCAATTCAAATGTTTTATGGGAAAAGGTAGAAGAAAATAATTGATATTAAATGGGTAAATTACACAGCAGAAAAAGAAAAATGGGAAAACTGCATAGTTTGTTTTGATGCAAGACCAGTCTTATATCTTGTACCAATACTCATACACAGTTCGAGTTGTAGAATATTTCATGATGAATGGTTTAAGACAAGGGTTCTCAAAATTTTCCATTCCACGATCCACCTAAACAAGTATAATATTTCAAGACCCACCAAAATATTTGAGATTTAAAAAAAAACAATTGACATTACTGTAAGCTTAATCTTAATTAAAAGTTAATATGGCAGAAATTAAATATTTAAGTAAAATAACCATTTTATTTTATAGTACAACTGTAAATTTAAGCAATATCGCAATTCGTAATTAATGTTGGTATATTGTACAGCCCTTGACTGAACTGTGTGTGAGTATGTGTGCGTGTCATTGAAATGCAAATTTAGCTACAGCCAAGTGACTTTGAACGACCCACCTTGTCCCACTCTGCGACCCACAGTTTGAAAACCCCTGGTTTAAGAAATATCCAGGACTATCTAGTGAAATGGGATTAGATAAAATTGGGAGGTAAATGCTTAATAGAAGAATAGAATAGGCAGATAAATAAATAAATACCTTTAGAAACTGTACCCAAAAAATGGCATTTTGCCCATACTGGTGCCAGCGTCTCCAATCTACAACACACTACAGAGAAGCAAC
>NW_015661995.1:221197-227727 GCF_001515625.1 Sinocyclocheilus rhinocerous | reverse complement strand
AAGTAAAATAACCATTTTATTTTATAGTACAACTGTAAATTTAAGCAATATCGCAATTCGTAATTAATGTTGGTATATTGTACAGCCCTTGACTGAACTGTGTGTGAGTATGTGTGCGTGTCATTGAAATGCAAATTTAGCTACAGCCAAGTGACTTTGAACGACCCACCTTGTCCCACTCTGCGACCCACAGTTTGAAAACCCCTGGTTTAAGAAATATCCAGGACTATCTAGTGAAATGGGATTAGATAAAATTGGGAGGTAAATGCTTAATAGAAGAATAGAATAGGCAGATAAATAAATAAATACCTTTAGAAACTGTACCCAAAAAATGGCATTATGCTCATACTGGTGCCAGTTTCTCCAATCTACAACAAACTACAGAGAAGCAACTGAATTACTGTGCATCCGAACCCGTAATTGGTCAATAGTATGGGAAAAAACAAACAACAACCATAAGGAAAAATACAAGTAATGGCAGATCAAGAATTTGAATATTATAAAAAGAAGGGAACTATTTACATCGGAAAATTAAAGGAAATGCAGCAAAATATTGAAAATACCACAATGTAAAGATGATTAGTTAGTGAAAAAATAAGGCCCACCACCTATATTTGATGAAATTGATATTGCATTGGGAGACATATAATGTGTATGTGGATTAGAATAAGGTCTCTTGCCAACATTACCAGAAAATTGGTCAGGATTATGTACTAGGGTTATGCTGACACATAAAAGGTCATATCTCTCTAGAAGAGGAAACAACAAATTAAGAAAAAATTTGAACCAAAAGAGCAGATGAAAAAGACCCTGCTGATTATATAAATTCAGTTGGTCAACTTAAAGGCATACCTAACGAATTTAATACAAGAGATGAAGTTAAATTAAAGTTTAAATCGATATTAATTTGAATTACAAAAAGAAAATATAAAATTACAGAATGGATTAATTACATTGAAAAAGGAAAAGTATGTATTATGTTTGGGGAACAATGCTGTACTTATATACCAAATAATACTGCTCCAGAAGGAGCATTTAGGGAAGTAATGATCAAATTAAAAAACCTAAGAATGGAAGATAAAGCAAATGCTGGAAAAGATAATCAAATGTGAGATTGGTTTGATCTAAAGTTAGGAGCATGGGGAGCATAGTTAACTAAATTGGGAATGTTTTTAGGAATTGCATTATTGATAGGAGAATTACTATTTTACTGTGTACTTCCTATATTGAGGTCACTAGTTATCAAAGCCACAGCTAAGCAAATGGAAATTCTAAGATGTCAAGATGATGGGAAATTGATTTTTGAGGATAACCAAAATGGCCCTGTACAATGCGCAAAGTGTCTGGGCTGAAGATCAACTATGCTATTTTTTGTGATGTTACATGTTTTATGTTTTGAATTTTTATTTATGTTGTATACTACATAACTGTGACAACCACAGGCAAGCATTGAACCAATTACACGCTCATGCTTATAACATTATTTTATCTTAAATGAGGGGTTAGGAAGACAGGAGAAGTGTGGGGGGAGAGGTTTGGTCCTGCTAAAAGCAGGCTGGAGACACAGCCAAACGAGGTAAAAGAGTTGATAAACATTAACCATATGTATGAAATGTATTGAACATGGAAACGCCTTCGGGAAGCACTGTATAAAAGAGAGTACAGACACAGACTCTATAGATTGTTCTGCAGAGCTTTCTCGGTTTTATTGTCTCTTGATAATAAAATCTCTTCTGGCATCAAAACCCCAAAACTTTAAGAATGATTTCTCACAGCATCAGCAGAAGCCACCACATAAACAACCGTGTTTTTTTAAGAAATGTAACAGTTTAAAAAAATCACGAGTGCAATTTTTGGGACTTCAAATTTTGTGCTACCATCCACTCCCATTATAAAGCATGGATTAGCCTGGACCTTATTTAAAGGGGTCATATGACGTTGCTAAAAAGAACATTACTTTGTCGGGAGTAAATGACGACTGCTATGTTCATTATTACATCCAACAACAAAACACCTCAATCGCTTAGGAGTCATTCTTGTCTACATCTGCTCCGGCGGTGAAACAATGGAGGACTGTCTACAGCTCACTCAGGGCGGAGCTAAGGTAAGACACCAGTCCAGTCTGTGCTGAAACGCTACTGTCAATCAAACTATCATGAGAGGGGCCTGCACAAACAGGCATCTGAGATCGGCTCGATTTGAGAAAGGGTAAAACATTTAACGAGATTTTTTAAAAAAACACTGGGTGGATCTTCATCATTATAGGGTGGTTGTGTACACACACTGCCAACACACATTTCAGTTCAAACAACTTGTAGAAGTGCATGTAGCATCATATGACCCCTTTAAGTACATCGTAGACCCATTGAAACCAATGGAGCTACGATCAACTTAGGCTTACGATGCTTTTGGGAAACACAGCCCAGGTCGTTTCTGCTGATTGTCACACAAACGTTAACAAATAGGCTTCAGTAACAGAGTAAACAGTTTTCCCATAAGTCGTCAATACGATGCAACGAGAGTTGCCTTTCGATAGGGAAATACGATTACTAATGTTTTGAGGAGTATGTGTGGCAGTCAGTCACCGCACCGGTGTGGATATTTACTGTACTTCACAATCACAGATTCTAGCCTACGTCTTGGAATATATGACCCAAATAAGAATTTTCACCGAATATTGTCATCTGAACAAGTAAGTAACAAGTCTGCCACGTTTGTTCTGACCAATCACTTTAGTGTACCAACTTAAGTGAATAACAGCTTGCATTAGTAGCTTTTATAGTGTACATGCACTTTAAAAAAAATCATGGGTTATTTTATTTCAACCCAAATTTTTTTGTTTCGGTAGTTTTTGTGTAAACTAGCTCCTGGGACAGGACAGTCGCAACAACAGAGGGGTCGTAATGAGCGCTGATATTTTGCAACCTCTTCAGGTAAAGAATAGTTCTCCATGCCGCCAACTTGCATTTCTTTGGTCAAGTATATTATTTAATCTATAAAACCATTTCTTTGCTGTAAATCATTTTATTTTATGCAAAGCAAACTACAGGGACGTGATGTCAGTCACCTAAACGAGTCGCATCGGTCTTTTCGAAAAAAAATACTTTTAAATGTTTATTTTTTTACTTCTAAAATGCGTTAAACGATTTAAAATGTAAGAAATGTTGTATACATGTTTAAATGGTAAAATATTTTGTATTGAGAACTGTACTGTAGGCTATTTAACGAAAATAAAGGCAATTATCCACAATTTGCAATTATTATCCATAATTTAGGATTAGCCCAACGTGTGTTCCGTCCTATTTTTTTGTTTGTTTGTTTGTTTTTGTTTTTTTAACCCAGTAGAACAAACGAAAAACACAATTAACAATATATTTAACACTGCAGTGACACAGAAAATTAAGATAATGTCATTCTTACCTTTCTAGTTGTTTAAAATGGACCATAAAACAGGCATCAATTTCCCCTCGGTCTCTCTAGATCGTGCTTTGCTTCTGGAGTCATTTGCAGTCCTGTGTCCCTTTGAAATCCATGACCTCACGTATGGAATGGGGTTAAACTGAGATAATGGTGGTCTAACAAGGCAGAGAAATAAAAGCAATAAAATTGTGGAGGTGTGGCGAGATGATCGGTTGGCACTGCAAATTAAGTTAATTTGAGAAAAACCCCTCTCACACTCTGCACTTGAAATCGGAACCGTGGTAACAGCAGTCAAAAGGTATTTTAATCCTGCTGGGATGAGCCGGCCACCCTTCTCTCGATATTCCCTCAAAGCCCGAATGGCAGTTCGAGGGTCAATGCCAAACTTTTGACAAAGAGACTCAGTTTCTTTATCACCATACGGTGCTCCGGCATTCTGAGGCCAGTATTCAGGAAAAAGCACTTTTAACTCTTCGATGAATTTGTTGTACCCCATCCGGTCCCCTTCTGCCCTTCCGTACGATAGCATGCGATTCCCTAGGCTTCTCGCCAGACTCCTAAAAAACACCTTGTGGTCCATTCCTTTTTCTTCTCTTCATCCTGGATGCAGAGGAACGCCTTGGAAGATGCTGTCATTTACAGCATTTTGACTGATTTGGCTATAACGTCCAGGTCTCTCAGACATTGCCTCAAACACCCTTGCCTCGCGACAAATAGCTCTATGAGCTGCTATAACTGTACAGTCCAAGCTCCAAGGACAGCTCAGACAATTCTTGAAGTGCATCGTACATGAGGCCGAAACTGTATGAGGACAAATGCTTAGCTAGGCCACTGTAGCTAGCACGGGTAACGCTGTCAAGGGAGGAATCTTCTGCTGCCTGACTGAAAGTATTGTAGAGGGCAGGATAATTTTTCCATACAGCTCCCACAGATCTAAAACTCGACGCAACCCATCTGTTGTCCAAGACCCGACCAATTCTGCACAACTGAATGTCTAATTCATCAGCACATTTTTTAAGCTCAATTCTGTTTTTGTTTGATGTGCTGTACAATGTGTATAGTTTATCCATCAAAATCCTAAAGTGATTTATTTCCCCTAATTCTTTCATTTCATCAAAATTCTTGCAGTAGTTTTCACTTCATCGGACAGGTTATTTATTATTGTTTTTTGTAATGAGTCTTCTTTTGCCTTTTCGAGAATGCTAAGTGCTGCAATGTGCGCCTTCGTCTGAGAGTGTTCAAAAACCTTTTTCCTAAATGCCCTCTGTTGTTTTTTAAGATCTTTGGCTGATGACGTTACAGAGCATGTCACCCACTCTTTGGCCAGTTTCATCCCCGACGATTTTTCGGGACCCAGGCTTCCAACCTTTTTGCAAAAGGTGCAGCCCAGATGCGACCCCTCCATAACAAGCCAAGGATATAATGTCTTTTTTGTTTTAAACTCTGCTTCAGTCCATATTGCCCCCGTTTCTTGGGTTTCTCCATCTTCGGTGCTTGTTTTCTCACCTCCACATGCTTCTTCCCCCGGCCCGCCAGAACTCTCCGCAGTCGTCGACTTGCTCCATTCATCGCAGGTTGTTTTGTCTTCCTTTCTGTTAACATCATCAGCCGGTGAACTTGAACCTTTGCTATCGGTATCTATAATAATTCTGGCCTGTTTGGTTTTAGACGTTGGGCCCTCTCTAAAATAATCTCATAAATTAAGCTGTCTTTTCGCCATTGTTCCACATTTCCAGTTAAGCACTGAAGCCTCCCCTCCTCCTCACACACAGACACGTGCAAATCAGCATCCTCCAGTCACAGAAGTTTATTACCGTGGAACTAAAACCTCTGAATCCTGACATGGATAATACTCGCATCTTTTATTTATTTATTTATTTTTACATTATCATCTTATATTTTAAAGGGGATAACGTTATTGACATTATCATTATTATATGTGCTTTTTCATTGAATATATGCACGCTACAGGTCAGCGAATGTTTTTCATTGATGTGTGAGGAGGGGGATCCGCCAAGATCAGGTGCCGGATCCGGATCCCGCTTGCTCCGGCACGAATTAAGCCCTGGAAACGCCCCCTAAAGGACTGTGTAATTTTTTTCTGTGAAATAAAACTTAAATGTGTCCGGGAAAGTTATCATAGTTTTAGTGACAATGACATAAATGGTAAACCAAGTATGAAAAATGTCACAATTTTTTCATGTTATTAGGTTTTTCACAAAAATTATTATTATTTTTTAAATGGTAAAAAAATTAAGGGGGTCTGACAAAGTAATTTGCTTTATACATTTACAGCAGAATCAGAGAATGCACAGTTTTAGCTTAAAATTTAAAATAATATAATCAATAATTATGAATTACAAAATACTAATAGCCTCTTTGAAACATATTGTTAGCTAATGCTAACTGGCCAGCTAACTAGCTGCCTGATTCTAACTTGAGGTCTTTTCAAATATAAAGTCCAAATATTTTTATTCAATCAACTAGTTAGAATACATTTGATGGACAACAAAAGATCTGATGCTCAGAACAGAACTATGGTAATTAAGCCATGTTCCCTGGGGGCGTTTTATCCACAGAAAAATGATATCATTCTGAAAATATAATTATATTTTTCTTAAATAACATGTGCTCCCTATCTACAGGCCTTACTATTCTCATATCATAACTAAACAACAAGCTTTAAAATCTTGCTGCTGAAAATGAAATGATTTACTGTGAAGCCTGTTTTCTCTCAGGTGCATCACCAGTGTAAGTGAACACTTCTACATCACTCCTGTCAATGTAGGCCACTCCATAGTTACAATACAAATGTATCTTGACTTTATCTAGTGGATATTTGGGGGGCTACCCTATATTAAAATAGTCTTTTTCAATCTGTAATCCAGATGCACTCTGTTTTGTCTTGTTTGATCTGCACACTCCGTGATTAATCAGCACGAGAGACTGGAGCAGTGACGGGGAGACGTGTTTGCGTCATCAGCCCCGCCCCGCGTTTATATGAGCGCTGCCGCGGAGCTCCGCCCTTCCGCTCGCGCTCCGGATCCACAGAACCGCAGGATCATCCGTCAGGTGTGTGTGTGTGTGTGTGTGTGTGTGTGTGTGTGTGT
>NW_015661995.1:218183-220960 GCF_001515625.1 Sinocyclocheilus rhinocerous | reverse complement strand
TGTGTGTGTGTGTGTGTGTGTGTGTGTGTTTAAACGCCTGTATTTCGCTGTTTTGTTCCCGCGGGTCCCGTGTTTAGCATCAGTAGTCTATGCACACTAGCGCTTTCTCATTCGAAGCAGTCGCGGAACTTTCCTATCGCTCTTGTGTGTTCGTGCAGCCGCCAAGTGAACGCTTGTTTTCTGCGTTTTGTGGCTTTATTCGCCTGTTGTGTGGACAGCACACACACACCCACCATCGTCGGAACGGAGCGCGTTAGCATGCGGGGAACAGGGCTGCTGTGAGTCTCGAGGTCAGTGTTCAGAGTGGTTTAACGCGAGCTGAGCGCAAAGCTCGTGCTGTACGGCGAATCCGGTCAGATACAGGCGTGTTGTTCGACCCACACGGGCTTTCAAGAGTAAACCGGTCCAGAACATAACACCGCCGGGGTCGCTGTAGAGGTCTGCAAGCCCGCCGGGTCCCGCGGAGTCCATTCGGGTCGGACTCGGGCTCTTTTAGCTTCTCTCCTTTCATTGTGCCCATATACGCAGAGCACACTACTGTGTGAAGTAGTTATATTGATTATATTATATACACAACGCATATACGCACGAACTAGCATACAGTTGACCATGCAGAGCATCAGGGAGAAGTTGGAGCGTGGGGAGTTACTAGTTCCCAGTGCTTCGGGAAAAGCTGCATTTTGTTAGTCTTGATTTGATTACTACGGCAAACAGTGAGTCAATTGGTCATGTGCAGTGTAGAGTCTAACCCGGAGTATGTGAGTTTCCCTCCGCGCTCCGAGCGTTTAATAATCGCCCCGCTCGCGCTCCAGCTCCAGCTCCACTCCTCGCTCACTGATCTCAGAAACACTGCTCCAAGGCTGAAGTATTTCAGCTGGTTTAAATATCACAGTTCTGTTCAGAACCTATATTAAAATAAATAAAATCACAGGAGCATTTCAAAGTGGATTATTGGAACACTAGTGTGCAAACTTTTTTCCTGCCACATGACAAGCTAATAACATGGTTGTCAGCATTAAAAGGTAGGCCATTGATGCTTTTTGCAGTGCACATTTTGTTTGTGATGAAAATAACAGTAGGCTTTGTTTAACTTGAATTCTTGCTAAATGTGCAGTTATATTACGGGCCATTCGCTTGAATTGTACTCATGATGGAGCGAATGAAAACCATTTTTATAAAATCAGTAAAAGTTTTTTTTAAATTTTTTTATTAGATTTATAGTAATTTACGGAGCCCCTAAAGGGACATGGTGGTGGAAAAAAAATTAGGGGTGGGAGGAAATTTTTTTTTGCGTTCTCTCGCAAAACTTTTGCGTTCCCTCGAGAAACTTTAGGGGCTCCGTAGTAATTTAAAGCTTTATACAGATATATTTAGCAAGTCTATGAGGCAAGTATTCGCTGAGTGTATTGTGAAGCGCTCCTGGCCGAAATTGCAGAAAGCGCGTCCTGTATCCTTTGTTTTATAAAAGCACAACGTTTTGTTGATATTGTATGTGCACACAAATAAAAGTAGACCCTTTACAGTTCCGAGTGATATGTTACTCTTACCTTTTTATGAGCAATAATTACGGCATATTTTAAGTTGTTTCCAATGCAAGTGATCGCGCCGGAGCCTCCATGTCCTGAAAGCGCTTTAGGCAGCGTCTGCGCCACGGGGGGCCTGAGGGGGCCCGGCCCGGCCACCTCGGTCATCTGACAAATATTTTTTCCTCCCACCCCAAATTTTTTCACTCAATCTGATTTTTTTCCGCCACCATGTCCCTTTAGGGGCTCCGTAGTAATTTAAAGCTTTATACAGATATATTTAGCAAGTCTATGAGGCAAGTATTCGCTGAGTGTATTGTGAAGCGCTCCTGGCCGAAATTGCAGAAAGCGCGTCCTGTATCCTTTGTTTTATAAAAGCACAACGTTTTGTTGATATTGTATGTGCACACAATGTTATTCGTCATGTATGATCTCGTAATGGAAAGATCGATAGCAGTCTGTTTGTCTAAGAAGTGATAATGTCAACGGATTTAAAGGACGATACAATAGACCTGTTCAGAATAAAGTAGTGCTGACGCGAGCTACAGAAACATTTAAACAGTTTTGAGAAGAAGCAAAAAATATGCTGAAAGAAGTAAAGTACTTTTTAAAAAGCTTTGAGATATGTCAGTCTCTTCTTTTCTCGTGACTTTCTTTAATAATTAAAGTTAATCATAGCACAAACAAAATATATAGAGTGCATTTCACTATATAGCCTATGTCCAGCTATCATTTTTTTTTATCATATTGTGTGTGTGTGTGTGTGTGTTAGGCCTTGTAGTGAGTTCATTCTAGATGTTTTTTTTTTTTTTTTCCAAAAAAAAAAAAAAAAAAAATTGTATTGTGTTTTTAAAAGCATGCAGCAAACGAAAATATGCGATTAATCTGTTAAAATGTGTTACTGTGGGTTAACAAATTTGCATTAGTAGGCTATTCTTATGCTTGGCATAAGAATTCTTTTTTTGCTAATTCAATTCAGTTTGAAATCAAATTTGAAATTATGCTTCATTGTGCTGTAAGCTTTTGCAACAAAGTTACCCTATTTTAAAGACACAAATACACAGAATGAGCAAATGTTTAAGATTGAGATTTTTGTAATGGTAATTGATCAATTTTATATGTATGTAAATAAAAGCCTATATTAAAATCTGTTCATCATATAAAGCGAATGTCTTTTTAGAAAACTTGGATTAAACCAATTTCAAAGCTTGAAATAATAAACTTGAAATAATGATTGCCTTGAAAAAATGGATG
>NW_015661995.1:217475-218056 GCF_001515625.1 Sinocyclocheilus rhinocerous | reverse complement strand
CCCTATTTTGGAGCTCCCACCCCGTTTTGGAGTTCCCGCCCCCATTTGGAGATCTCCGTGCCGTTCGGCGCGAGACCCGCTCCACTGTGGCATATTTTTGCTCATTATGATATTTTTCCGTCGATACTGGAACGCGCGTGAACTACAAAGCCTATTTTACCTAATAAGGCTAATAGTTTAGCTTCAGCTACATGCGAATATAGACACATTTGGATTTGTGCCTGAGAGAGGTAAGCCCAACTTTACCTTACGTTTCTTTATAAATTAATTTGTCTTGGCATGTTTATTGCTAAGCATATATTATTATATACTGCAATTATATTTATCCATTAGAATTATATATTTTTAAATTCTTATTCTGTTCTGATACGGTTAAATTTAAAGGATTTGTTGTAAAGCGAGGGGAACTAAAATATCCTATAGTGTTCATAATGTTGGTACATTATAACATTATTAGGCATGCCGCTATTATTTCTGAAAATGCAACTTATATGAGACGTTTTGTTTTGTTTTTTCCTAAAAAAAAAATTTATTGTGTTTTTAAAAGCATGCAGCAAACGAAAATATGCGATTAATATGTT
>NW_015661995.1:202069-215824 GCF_001515625.1 Sinocyclocheilus rhinocerous | reverse complement strand
ATATGTATGTAAATAAAAGCCTATATTAAAATCTGTTAATCGTATAAAGCGAATGTGTCTTTTTAGAAGACTTGGATTAAACCAATTTCAAAGTTTGAAATAATAAGCTTGAAATAATGATTGCCTTGAAAAAATGGATGTGCAAAAAATGTTTAAAATATTAAAATATCTGTATGACAGTATACAGTAGTATGTGTTAGTCTTGCCAGTGGTATTGAAAATGATTAGTTGTCATGAAATCAAAAATGACCCTACTTACTTTTTAGTGCACATTACTAGTCTTGTGGTGAACAATTGAACCGTGCAAGTCAATACACCGGGAAGAAAAACCGTCTGCCGTCGTAATCTTTAATCAAAAACTGAAAATTGGCTTCCGCTCTGAAATGGCGTTCTGGCTCTGATGACGTCAGTTTGACGGCCTTCCTTCAGATGCTTCAGACCCTCATTTGTATAACCAGTGTCATGAAAGCAGTGTTTCTTGTGTGTCTCAGAACTATGGCTGCCAAAACCGAGCGCACCTTCATTGCCATCAAACCGGACGGCGTCCAGAGAGGCCTGATGGGAGAAATCCTCAAGCGCTTCGAACAGAAGGGCTTCAGACTGGTGGCCTTGAAGTTTCTCCAGGTGGCTTGACCTCTGATCTTGAAGATTACTGAATCGTTTCATATTCCGCTTGATCTCGTTCTGCGATCAGTGCATTTATCCAGAAACCTGCTGAACCTTATGTAATCTGTAGTGGTAGATCAGTTTGTACATTATTATTTCATTTAAACTACAGTAGTCAACATTTGAAATGGATCAAAAAAGTTTATCAAAGTTATCCCAAGACAAGATCGCGTTCTAGGATTTAGGACAACTTTGATGAAAGACTTTGATTCACTTCAAATGTTGACTACTGTATTTACTGTTAAGTTAAAGATGGTAAATGACGTGCATAACAATTGCTGCATTTAAATGTATATTTTATGTAATATTTAATAAAAAGAATTAGAAATCTCTTTTAAAAAAACTTTAGATGCCGTTATTATTAAATACCTATTATAGTATTAAAGAAATTTGACATTGTGAACACTAATTCACAGTGTACTCTAACTTATATTTTCTTTTAAAAAGTAAAAGTGCAGATTGGTTTGAGCAGCACACCTAAAAATGTAATCATGTGAAGTTGTTCTCCAGTGAGAAGAACACATGGTTTTTATGGCTGTTTGCAAAGTTCATGGAATTGGATATTTATCAGATAATCTCAGACTGTTCTGCCGTACTTCAGTTTGTATGTTTGTGAAGCATTAATAAACCTCATTGTTATGTAGAGCAGATGGTCCAGACTGGACTGTGTAGATCTTGCTGTAATGCTCGTTTATTGACATGCTGCTCTGCTAAAGCAGAAGGACCTCCAGCGTCTGATGCAGTGTTTCACGTGTAACCAGGGAAAGTTGAGTACGGAGGGCAGGGAACAGTCAGCCACTGTTTTATTGCATTACTTGTTGCTTTTTACGGGGTGGATTCTGCTGGAATGGTGCAGATGTGTAATGGTTTGGCTGTGGTTTGATGGCAGGCGTCTGAGGACTTGCTGAAGCAGCATTACATCGACCTGAAGGACCGGCCGTTCTACCCAGGACTGGTGAAGTACATGAGCTCCGGGCCAGTCGCTGCGATGGTAAGAGCTCTCCTCCACTGAGCTCAACGCTGAAGCCTGCGCGTCGAGTCGAGCGTTACAGACACAAGTGCTCTCTCTCGTAGGTGTGGGAGGGTCTGAATGTTGTGAAGACAGGAAGGGTGATGCTGGGAGAGACCAATCCTGCGGACTCCAAACCCGGCACCATCAGGGGCGACTTCTGCATTGAAGTGGGCAGGTGAGTCTGCTGCTCCGCTTGAGCGAGCTAACCAGGTAGCTTTCCTCTTCGTTTGCACCAACCCTGGGGTTTAGTCCCCATAAGCTCATCGCCATAATAGCTGTTTTTGTAAATGATTGATTTTTTCTCACTTGGTGACCATGATGTTGAATTTGGTACTAGGGTTGGGAATTTGTCAATTTCTCCTTCCGATCTTTGTCAGGTCTCAGAAAAATGAGTTATCGGGGATGGGACGTGTCTGTCATGGAGATAATGAAAATATTTTAAGTTTTACCAAAATTAATTTTGACACATAAAAATGACATGAACATGTCAATGAAAATGTAAATGTATGACTAGGAGAAAAAAACACTTCTGGATTGATGCATCAGTGTTGTTGAAAAAGGAGCAGCTGTCTGAGGTGACGCTGAAGAGATGAACTCCAGTAAACCGAAGCCTTTCTGTGAGATTAATCCTGGATATACTACATAAACGTAACAGTACAGCTTCTGTCTGCACAAAAGGATGCAGATAGCTTCAGCTGAGTTTCGTGATATATCCAGAGAGGGTTTCTCCCGCTGTGGGTGAGCGCTTCCCATAGCAGCACGCTGAAATATTGACAAGTAAAGCAAAAAGAATGAACAACTTTCTGTTACAATCCTGGTCTCATTATAACACTGTGTGTGGCAGACTGGCGCTGCACGTCTTGCACTTAACTGTATTTGATTATCAAAGTCATCTGCACTGTGGCCTTTCAAATCCAGTTTCACTTCATTTCTCCGGTCTGGACGACATACTAACGCTAACAAATCAGACCTCAGATATCACCCCAAATGGTACAACCAATCAGAAAAAAATGTATATTTTAGGGTAATCATCGCTTTCATAATCGATCGTCCATGTACTCGTGGTACCACCATTAGGCCTCCAGTATGATCTATGAAGATAAGAGAAGGCAAGATGTCAGATGACTGACTTGACTTTTCTTTTTCTTCAGGAACATCATCCATGGCAGTGACTCTGTGGACAGTGCAAATAAAGAGATCAGCTTGTGGTTCAAGCCTGAGGAGCTGGTGTCTTACAAGAGCTGTGCACAAGACTGGATCTATGAGTGAACTGCAGACTACCAAACACTGAATCGATGCCTTTCTTCCCAGACCACTTATCAGTAATGGACCCGAGTATCTTTGTGTGATCCCGTCTTTTCTGAAGCACTTGTTCAAATAAATCGAGAAGTTTCACATTTGTTTTGGAGTCATTTTTATATTCTTCACTTTATTATTAAAAGCACAGTGAATGTCTATGCTAGCTTTTTTGTTTGTTTAATTCCCACCCTTACATGCTATGTGGATCAGGCTACTTTAGGCTCAAATATTGAGTATTCCATACCAACTAAGTGTGTTGATTGAAGAAAAATCCCCTAATGTAAGCTTTTCAAAGTCCCAACTGAAGTTGTTGCATTTAGTATGAGTTTGCTCTCTGCCATTTTTGTCCATGTCATCCCTAAATTGCAAAATGCATCAAATCTATTTCCATCAGATTATTTTTTTAAAGGGATTTGCAACATCTCCTTTCATAATTCTGACCTTATTTTTCACAGTGCTAAGTTTGCATTACACAACTGTAGCGCAAAATGTAACAAGTAATGGTGCTAGACCATTGAAAGATTTGTTAAATAAGCAGAATTTTAAAACCAATATGTACTCTGACAACCAATGAAGTGATGAAAAATTTGGGAAGATATGTTTGTTTCTCAGTTGTAGTAATCACTCGGGCTGCTGCAGTTTTGAACAGACCGCATAGTCTACTCTAGTAAAAAAATTTAATATATTTAAAATACATTTTATTTCACACTAAGTATAGTTGATTTCCATCAGATTATTTTTTTAAAGGGATTTGCAACATCTCCTTTCATAATTCTGACCTTATTTTTCACAGTGCTAGTCTACTCTAGTCTACTCTAGTAAAAAATTTAATATATTTAAAATACATTTTATTTCACACTAAGTATAGTTCAAATATGTTAACTTATTTACTGATATATCGCTCGAGGCTAACTGATAAAAATTATAATTAAACTTTATTTGGGGTACTGCTTGTGCACAATGCACCTTTCCTAATATTAAGCCTAAAAAAGCCTAACTATTGATGAGGATTGTATGATCATTGAATAATATCAGTCTTTAAATGCAAGATTTGAAGTGTACCTGAAGTATATTTGCAGTAGTTCCACTTTAGCACAATCTAATATAATTTAGTATATCTTTAGTTGAACTTCAGCACAATTAAAGTGCATTAAGTACAAAATTAGTTCCAATTTAGCAGACTTTAGGTATACCAGCTTAGTATAGCAAAAGTACAATTGCAGGATATTTTTTAAGTATATGTACAGTAAATGTATTTGTAGTAGACTTTGCATGAAATAAATGTATTTCAAATACATTGTAGTATATTTATTTTTCACTAGGGTAGCAGCGTTTCTAAGGTGGAAAAAGGCTGTTCTGCAGACACTGTAATTATGACTACAGCACAGATTACAATCAGAAAGAACACTCCTAAATGTAGAAAACCGTGTAACAATAATGCATCAAAAGACTATATTAATATTATATATTCTTATGTTCAGGGGTTTTTGGTCCAATAAAAAATACTTGTCTTGTTTTGTCTTTGAGATGCTTAATACACTTAGCTATCTTTGCTTTGTGACTTTGCTGCAGCCTGGAATTGAACTGCTGGTTTTGTCTGGCCAGAGGAGAACTGGCCCCCCGACTGAGCCTGGTTTCTCCCAAGGTTTTTTCTCCATTCTGTCACTGATGGAGTTTTGGTTCCTTGCCGCTGTCGCCTCTGGCTTGCTTAGTTGGGGACACTTCATTTCCAGCGATATCGTTGACTTGATTGCAAATGATTGCAAAGATACTATTTAAACTGAACTGAGCTGGATGATGACATCACTGAATTCAATGATGAACTGCCTTTAACTGAAAATTGAGTGTTTACTATTGTCACTTTGCATTATTGACACTATTTTCCTAATTAATGCTGTACAGTTGCTTTGACACAATCTGTATTGTTAAAAGCGCTATATAAATAAAGGTGACTTGACTTGACTAACTTGGCAAATGTGGAGGTCTGGATAAAATATAAAGCTGAGTATCATCAATGGAAATTAATGCTATAGTACCTGATTTACACTGCCGGTCTTGATACCCAATTCTGATTTGTTGAATGCATCCAATTTCTTTTGATGTGAAGACCATCTTACATCTTCTTTTAAAAAGGACCCATATCTGATATCTGCTTTTACACTGCACACTTGGCAAAACAACCCAAGGTAGATGTACTGACCCGGAAACAGGGTTGCCTGCTAACAAAACCAGCCCAAACCTGGGCCAATCATGTTTTTTCCGCTGTTTTCCCTTCCGTTGACATCACATCCCAGGAGAGGGGGAGATTGCTTTAATCTGCAGCAACAGTGTAAAAGTGGCACCACTGCCAGGAAAAGAGTCCACTTGAACTGACATCATTCGCCACTGTAATTTTTACAATGACATACAACTCATTGATGGGTCTATCCAGTCTGAATCCATGTGATTTTTTTCCTGCTTATACATTCATGGGTCATATCTGATCTGTCTCACATGGGAGCAAAAAATCTGAATTGTAATGTAATGTACATGCGGCCTTAATGTCCTCCAATGGAAGTACATACAAGAAGAAAAGTAAAGAACTTAAGACTGAGCCCTGTGGCACTCCGTACTTCATTTGTGTTTGGTCTGATACCTTATCCTTAACACACACAAACTAGTAGCAGCTGGGTAATAGATTTGTGGTGGGTCCACAAATGCCATCATAATTCTCGAGCCTATTCAAGAGAATGTCATGGTCTGTAGTGTCAATCTGATAGTACTAGAAAAGCCAAGGTCAGATGATACAAGCAAGTCATTTGTAAACTCTGATTTAGACAGGGTGCTCGACAGGACATGGCCAACCAAAACACCAGCCCACACCCTGCAACACGTGCACAAACTCTTAGTAGGTTAGTAGGTATAGGATCCAGAGTACATGTAGTTGGTTTTGATGCTTTAAAGTTTGGCTAGTTCTTCCTCTCCTGTAGCATCAGATGACTGAAGTTGTTCATAGGGAAAGCATATCCAGCAAGAGAAAGCTATATGTTGTCTTTGATGAACAAAGAAACAACTCTGACATTAAAGAGAAATGGAATGCAGTACATCTTGAAAACATGGCTGCAGTAATTGAGACAGCAGACAGACAGGCAAGAAACTTTGTAGTGGAATCATTTGATGGTAAAACCCAAATCTCCTTACCCACCTTAATTGAATGTGACATGCTTCCAGATGACAGGTCAGAGATACCATCACCAAAGATTGCTGGTCACCATCTACATCTCAAAGCTGTGGCACATAAGATCACAGCTGTTGACAACTACGGACAACTTTATGCTCAAAGGAGAGAAGAAAACATGTATTTAAGTAAGTATTATGCAGGAAGTATGTTGCCATGGGTAACATATGATGCAAACATCAGGAGATTTGCTTTTGGAGAAGAACACATGAACAGGCCCTTTTTCAGGCATTTCCAGTCTGGATGACCTCACTGGGTGTCTTCTGTCCCAGGCAAATGTGCCGCACACGTCCTGAAAAGTGAAGCCAAAACATTTCAATAACCATCTGATAGCTGGCTGCAGAATAGGTCATATGACCCACCGTCTTCGTGTAAACAAATGGGACGTGAGGCAAACTAAAAAATCAATTACTCTTCAAATAAATTTTTTCCAAAGATGGTTTCCATCATAGTAGGTAGTTCTTATCACGCTGATGCATTTTCAATTGTTCGATTTTCTAATAAGTTTGCTTTTATTTTGTTATTTGATACTCACGATTGTGTGCTTGCGTTTGGGTCTGTGGGAGTTTGGGTGGGACTTTAATCTGCGGCTCCAACTCATGATCACTACTGCGCAGACTCGGGCTCCAAACGAATCACTACTGCGCAGACTCTGGCTCCGAACGAATCACTACTGCGCAGACTCGGGCTCCGAACGAATCACTACTGCACAGACTCGGGCTCCGAACGAATCACTACTGCACAGACTCGGGCTCCGAACGAATCACTACTGCACAGACTCGGGCTCCGAACGAATCACTACTGCTTGACAAGACGAATAAAATAACACAATTTTGTGCAGACTACACTTTTATTTGTCAGCCTATCTCTCTTTCTTTCAGTAGCGGACATTTAAATGTGAGATTCTGGAAACGAGATCTAAATTTAGCAGGAACGGTCGGGTCGGGAAGAAAATTATTCTAAGCGGACAGCGGGTGAACAAAGTGAATATATAGCGGGAGCGGGTGGGTGCAGAATATAACCTTGCGGGAGCGGGACTAAAAAAACAGTCCCGCGCAGACCTCTACAGCGCTCAAAATCACTACTGTGCAGACTAGGGCTGCAAATGAATCACTACTGCATAGACTCCAAATCACGTCATCAGCGCAAGATGGCAGCAGCCATACTTGAAGCATTTTGGCTTCACTTCTCTACAGTAAAGGATACGGAAGAGGATTAGGTTCAAGCAATAATAAAAAAAAATAAAACCATCTTGAGCTTAAAGTCATTATAATACGAGATTAAACTCGTTAAATTTCAAGAAAAATGTCTAAATAAAATGTTGAGATTAAACTCATTAAATTTTGAGAATAAAGTCGTTATGTTTCGAGATAAAACTCATTAAATTTCGAGAAAAAAAGTTGTGATAAAATGTTGAGAATAAAGTCATTAAATAATGAGAAAAAAGTCGTTATATTTAGAAGAAAAAAAGTTGAGGTGTTGCATAAAATATTAAACTAATTTTGTGTCTTAAGATAATTCATATAAATTCAAGTCAAAGTCGATAAATTCAAGACTCTTGACAAGACGAATAAAATAACACAATTTTGTGCAGACTACACTTTTATTTGTCAGCCTATCTCTCTTTCTTTCAGTAGCGGACATTTAAATGTGAGATTCTGGAAACGAGATCTAAATTTAGCAGGAACGGTCGGGTCGGGAAGAAAATTATTCTAAGCGGACAGCGGGTGAACAAAGTGAATATATAGCGGGAGCGGGTGGGTGCAGAATATAACCTTGCGGGAGCGGGACTAAAAAAACAGTCCCGCGCAGACCTCTACAGCGCTCAAAATCACTACTGTGCAGACTAGGGCTGCAAATGAATCACTACTGCATAGACTCCAAATCACGTCATCAGCGCAAGATGGCAGCAGCCATACTTGAAGCATTTTGGCTTCACTTCTCTACAGTAAAGGATACGGAAGAGGATTAGGTTCAAGCAATAATAAAAAAAAATAAAACCATCTTGAGCTTAAAGTCATTATAATACGAGATTAAACTCGTTAAATTTCAAGAAAAATGTCTAAATAAAATGTTGAGATTAAACTCATTAAATTTTGAGAATAAAGTCGTTATGTTTCGAGATAAAACTCATTAAATTTTGAGAAAAAAAGTTGTGATAAAATGTTGAGAATAAAGTCATTAAATAATGAGAAAAAAGTCGTTATATTTAGAAGAAAAAAAGTTGAGATAAAATGTTGAGAATAACGTCATTAAATTACAGGAAAAAGGCTGTTAAATTTCGAGGAAAACCACGTTAAATTTCTAGAAATAAAGTCGAAATAAAATGTTGAGAATAAACTCATTTAATTAATAGAAAAAAGTTGGTGTGTTTCAAGAAAAAAACGTGTTACATTTCAAGAAAAAAGTCGAGAATAAACACACTAGTGTCATTAATTTCATCTCATTGGAGTCAAATAGTGTCTGCAGTGGCGTAGTTTGGAGAGTAATGTGCCGGGCCGTAGCGTGTGATGCGATTGACTAGGAATTGAAACCGTCTTTAGCCGAACTCGCTTTTCTTCCTTTTCTCATCACATATCACATTGGTGCTATCACCTGTGCTGAGTGTGCTGCTTCCTCTCCCTGAAGAAGGCATGTGCCAAAACGCGTTGGAGATTTTTTGGATGTAGCCGTCTGATAATAAAGGCTTTTTTAATCTACAAGAGTGCCATGGTCGTCCTAAAGTTTTCTTCGATGGACTGTTATAAACCCTAGACCAGAGAGCACCTGGACCCAGAGATGCACTCTCTACTATTGGACTTTATAATTAAGACCTGTTTGGACGTAAAAGGACAGCGGTATATCAGCATGAGGAGAGTGCTGACCTTGTTGACATGATTTTGAGTGGACCCTGTTGTGAAATAACAGGGTTAGAAATCACATAGGTGTTGTTAGCAATCACATTGCATGAACACATCATTTGTTTATCAAAAGTTTTCCAAGACAGCAAAATTCATATTATTGCAAGTCAAACAACAGTGACATTTAAGGAAAGAAACATAGATCTATTCAGATATTTCAGTGGTGATGCAATGGCATGTGGCAGAAAGAAGCTGTGTAATACCAGGCTAAAGTCAGCATGACTCAAACGCTACACACAACACACAAACATGATTCAATTAAGCTTCAATATAAAACTGCATTATACACCTAAACTGGATGGTTTTAAGTAGAGTTACTCATCCCATCCGAAATGTATCCCATATCGCCATCCAACCAGGGCTAAACCATATGCAGATACCATAACATATGAAAATTATGATATTGTGTCTCATAAATGTTGTTTCGTATGCTCAAATAGTGTTAAAAAAATTCAGATTGGTCCAGGCAATTGAGAAGTGCAGGCCTAAATGAGTGATGTACTAACTGGCGATTGGCCCTCTTATTTAGAAGGCGGGACTTATTCCGCCATATTTGGCGTGCACTTCCTCTTATGAATGCACCATCTTGGTATATCTGAGTATGTAAACATTTACACTATACTCTAACAGTTCTTCCTTCTTTATTGGATAAGACACAGGTAGCACGCTGATCTGCCAGACGTGTTTCTTTCATGCGGAGAACTCTGCTCATGTTTTTAACGTAACGCATTTAACAGTAAATGGCCAATCATCTTTATAAAAGTTCAGAATGTCCTTGTACTTTCTTCAATTTTCTTTAAATGATCTTAAAGTAATAAATGAATCCATATCTAAATTTATATGGGCAGGTAGGAAACCTAAGATTAAACTGGATGTTCTACAACACCCAGCAGGTAAGTTGCCTAACCTTAAACTGTATGCTTGGGCAATACAAGCGTGAAGAATTATGAGCTGGATTCATAAACCTCCTGGTGCTTCGTGGGTTGAAATAGAAATGGACTTATGTGGCACTTTTGAATTAGTGAATCTCTTAGATGAAAAGATCTCAGTTCCTTCTGAACTGAAAAGTTTTCTCTTATATTTGCAAGTTTGCAAGCTTGGTGTGCTATTAAAATATTTCTTCATTATAAACAACCCTTATCTATTCTCTCCTCGCTGGTAGAAAATTCTGGTCTGTGTCCTAAAATGGGAGCATTTTTTTTCTCATGGAAACAAGCTGGTTTAAATCACATATATGATCTATTCTACAAAGGTGAATTTATGACATTTTATAAGATTACGTCTCATTTTCATATTGTGCAAAAAATTTTTTATCAATATTTACAGGTTAGGCATTTAGTACTAGGAATAGTGGACTCCCCATTGGAAATTATGAACATTTTTTTGGATAATTTTTTTCTTTGTAGTTCAGACACTCACAAATTAGTATCTACATTTTACTCAATGTTATATGAGCATAGGCAGAATAAGCTTACTGATCTTCAGAAATCTTGGAGTAAAAACACTGGGCATGATATCGATGCTGCTTCATGGGAAAACCTTATTAAACTCCCAGTTATTATTCTGTCTGCAACAATTTTAGAGAAATGCAGTTTTACACAAGCCTATGTGTCACCATATAGATATAGCAAATTTAACAAACAGGTGTCACCTAACTGTATGAAGTGTAAAAATTCCCTCCGTACTTTGTTGCATTTAGTCCAGGTGATATGTGAAAATAATGTTCACTTTTTCATAAAAGCATGAAACTTGGTACACTTGTATAGTTTGCGGCGCTAAACATTTTCAGAAATGGAGCCATCACAAAAAACACCTTGTGGTTGCCATGGCGACCATTTTACTTTCCACCATAACCAAATGATGTATTTTGTGTCATCTCTCTTGAAACAAACATGATAACACAGAAAAGGTGATGTCTGCCCCTATGTTTTGATGGTCAAGGATTACAGTGATACAATATACAAAAACATAAACTGTTCAGGTGAAGAGTTAATGGTGAAATCAGCAATGTGAGAAGGAAATCACAGTATCTGAGCACCACAGTATCACAGCATTTACAAAAAGTCTATAATATGTCTATTATTTTTTTCTTTATTTGATAATTAATTAATTGAATAATTATTTTATTCAATAGTACAATAGAAGATTGTTTTCAAGAATACAATCATTTATTTCAGAGATATAAAAAAATATAATCTCAAGCAAGTGTATGTTTCCTTACCTCTCAGGCAGAGTCAGGTAGGCGGTGGTATGTTTCCAATACATTCTTGTTCTCTCTCAACAACGCTCTAATATCACACGCGGATGGCAACGCAATCAGATGAACAGTTAATGGTTAATTCAGTGACTGAAGAATAATTTTCATTCTGTGAAAAAAATAATGTAACTGTGTCTATAAAGGTGTGGACCAAATGGTCCATTCCATTAGAATAACAAAGGAACTGCATTCCTCAGGAAAGGTCTTGTAGATTGCAGGATCTCCAGCGGGAGGTCCTAATTTTCAAACATATTTCATGTAAACTTAATTTACAATCACTCTCTGGGGCCAGAGTTGTCTATTACGTTGTCCACAGGGGGGAAGCCAGAGTCCTGCATGCGGGCAGGAACATGCAGGTGAATTGCTAATATTTTATGTAACGGGTGGAATAATATGTGTAGGGTATGATGCAGGTGCGGGCCAGACGGTGACAAGCACGAGCAGGTTGCGTGTCCAATAACCAAGACTATTTCGACTCGGTCCAGAACAAGCTGAACAATGTAGCCAATCGCGCTGCCACTGATTGACAGCTGTAGTGATTATATTAAAGGGAGCGCTCTTTGCTTGCTTTCTGTATTTAATCTGTTCACAATTTTGAATAAAAGTTTTAATAAATGAGTTTTGTCTACCTCATGTAGGAGATTTAATGCAGGTGCGGTTCGGGTCCCAGTTTTTATGTCAAATGGGTCGGGTATGGGATTAAATTAGTGTTGCTGTCAGATAACATGTCCGGTGTTCTGTTAATTGCTTACTTACAGATCTCAGGCTTCTGGAGGGGATGTAGATTTGTAAGAGTGAGGAGGAAGTATAGGGGTCAGCTGTGACTGTTCTGAACGCAAACATTAATGTCTTGAATTCATACAAGGGTAAAATTGTTTGAAGGAAGACATGCTAACATCACTGTTGGAGAATTGCTACCCTACCATCTTCAATACATTTTCCTCCCCACAAAAATTTTGGTCAAGCCTACTTAATTTTTTGCATTAGAGAAATCTAGTACATTGGTGAGCCACCCAAAAGACTGCTCAGCAAAAATACAGTAAAGATGATGATACATGAGGCAACATTTTAGGTTAGAAGGGGTATTATGCACTGGCCTGTCTAGACAGATATTGTCGTGACAAGAAGTTAAAGTGGATCATAAAGTGTCAGTTGCTGTATTTACATCAGGGGTGTCAAACTCCGCTCTTGGAGGGCCGCAGCCCTGCAGAGTTTAGTTCCAATCCTGCCCCAACACACATACCATGTAGTTTTCAAATAAGCCTAGATGACTTGATTAGCTGGATCAGGTGTTTAATTAGGGTTGAATCTAAACTGTGCAGGGCTGTGGCACCCCTGATTTACATCCAGAGATGAGAAATGGGTGGGTGAGGGAAGAGAGGATGACACTACAGAGGAAAGATGGAAGGGTGAAAGGCAGCGTAGGTTTTGCCTAAAAGTAACTGGTAGAGGAATTGGTGGCACACAGGTAGTAATATGTAGGTTAAGTGTAATAAAGAAATGAGCAGAGATGTGTAGAGGTTTTACCAAATGTTGTCTGTGATACTACTGCATGTGTAAATTAAGTCAAGCTGGTTGCCTGATTTGTTAGTGCTTGTGGTGGTAAGCCATTTGAGAAGCTAGGAAGCTAGGAGTGGAAGAGGAAGTCTGCAGTGTAAAGCTTCTCCAGATGGATTTCGAAGTCACCAAAGACTACAAGTGGACTGCCATCCACAGAGAATGAGGAAAGCAACCCATACAGCTCCTCTATAAAGGTGCCCAGTTGACCAGGAAGGCGATAAATCATTACAATATGGAGTTTAACAGGAGCTGTTACCATAATAGCATGAAACTCAAAATAATTTTTATTGCATAGGGAAGAGTGGGTTGAGTATTTCCAATTATTAGAAACAAGAAGACCAGTACCCTTCCAACCTGACGGGGGTGTGAGAGAAAGGAAAGTTGTTAGAGAGAACAGCAGGGGTCTTCTGGACGAATCCAGGTCTCAGTCAAGCCCAAGAGACTAAGAGTAGACTGAGAAGCAATGGCCAGAATGAAGTTTGTTGACTGACAATTCCAGAGACCCACAGAAAATGACAGAGGTGCAGCAGAAGAGGTGCAGATAGGACGCAGCTTAGCAAGATTGTGTTGCGGTCTGCGTGTGATGTTAAAGCATTGTTGAGAGAGAACAAGAATGTATTGGAAACATACTACCGCCTACCTGACTCTGCCTGAGAGGTAAGGAAAAATACACTTACTTGAAATATTTTTTTATATCTCTGAAATATATGACTGTATTCTTGAAAACAATCTTTTACTGTACTATTGAATAAAATATTAGTTAAGCTGGTGTGTGGTGGGCGTCCTGGCGCAATATGGCTGCCGTCGCATCATCCAGGTGGATGCTGCACATTGGTGGTGGTTG
>NW_015661995.1:191668-201506 GCF_001515625.1 Sinocyclocheilus rhinocerous | reverse complement strand
TGGCGCAATATGGCTGCTGTCACATCATCCAGGTGGATGCTGCACATTGGTGGTGGTTGCGGAAATTCCCCCTTCCATGTAAAGTGCTTTGAGTACCCAGCGGTTTTTATACAGTCTATGGTATCCAGAAAAGCGCTATATAAATGTAACAAATTAATAATTAATTAATTAAAGCAATCTTTTATTGTACTATTGAATAAAATATTAGTTAATTATCAAAGAAAGAGAAAAAAGAATAGCCATATTATGGACTATTATAAATGCTGTGATACTGTGTTGCTCAGACACTTTACTCTTATTACATACATTAACTCTTCACCTGAACAGTTTATGTTTTTGTATATTGTATCATTGTAATCCTTGACCACCAAAACATAGGGGTAGACATCACCTTTTCTGTGTTATCATGTTTAGTTCGGGAGATATGACACAAAATACATCATTTGGTTATGGCGTAAAGTAAAATGGTCGCCATGGCAACCACGAGCTGTTTTTGCGATGGCTCCATTTCTGAAAATGTTCAGGGCCCTAACCTGTACAACTGTACCAATTTCATGCTTTTATGAAAAAGTGAACATATCACCTCAAATTTTGCACATATCACCTGGACTAATTTTCTGTGGGAATGTAATGTGATAAAATTTAGGATTTTAATTTGTAAGGCCCTTTCAGACGTTTGCAAAGTTACAGTTAAAGCTTCACCTATTATGTGTTTACCCGGCATTTTGCCTCCTTCTTTACAGGAACATTAGTCTCGCGTAGCCAGACCTTCAGACTGACGGCTGAATGTCTGGAATCCATGGCAGCTTTCATTGGCCAAGGCCCGCCCATGAGGCCGTTTGACTGACATGTCAAACAATTTAGTTGATCCTGATAAGCGCTTGTCATCACAGTTGTAAACACGACGGCTTTCTTCTTTCGTGAGGGAGTTTGGCGTCACGGCATCTTTGTTTCCAGCGGAACGCTAAAGAACGCGACACACACGTCTCCCGGAAATCCTGTAGAATTCAACCAATCCAACGACGACTTCGAAACTCCTGAAGTGTTTCCACTTTTGTGTGCCATATGCATCAGGCGTTTAGCCAGCGGTCCGTGGGCGTGACGTCTGACGCTGAGACTACAGGAACATAAAGACATTATTCATTCTTTGTTGATGCTGCAAGAAAAGCCATTATGAACAAATCGGTTGGAGATAGCCCTCCATTATATAGGGAATGGCTACTTATGATAAAAGACCATATATCCCTAGAAAAATTTAGATTCCATCTTATGGGTAAACACGTCATTTAACAGAATGTGGGAAGAACCATTGAGATCGTTGAGGGTTAGTGAAGATCCCAGCATGGTACTCATAATATGAAAAAGGAAATATAAATCTACATACCCCTATTTATTTATCTAGGTATATAAATATGGTGATGTAAATTGGACATGGTTGTTTTTGTTTTCCTCCATTATGTGTTGCGATGAATATTCTGCATGTATTTTCTCTTTTTTTTTCTTTTGATATGTTTTTGTTACATTTATCATTGTTGTTATTATTATTATTATTGTTTTTTCTGTTGTGATCCTGATTTGTAATATGATTTGTGTGCTACTCACTGGTTGCTGGTCAATTAATAATTTTTTTGTTGTTGTTTCAGATGCATACAACACACATAACATTAAATAAATACTTTTCCTCATCATTCTTCATTTATTGATGCCTCTCTCTAGCGGTCGGTCTCATGGACGTCCGCCATGTTCAGCTTTACTGAGGCTTGATTTATTGAGGTGTTCAAGTTCTTTTTATATTTTATAAAATACACATTTTCCTCACAAACCGTTTCTTTTTCTTTTGTAAACCAGATTCTCTAAGCCTCGAGTGTTGTTGGATGTGTGCTTCTGTGCAGGTTCTCTGGTGGAAGGCATTCACAAACCATCTGAAGCTGAATCAGACTCCTCTGTAATTCGATGTGTTATTCAGTGGATTACTTTGACTGACACAGTCAGATCTGCCCATGCTTCAAAGGGCATTTGTCCTTCCCTGACACACTCCTGTTCCTCTCACATATTTTCGCTGTGTCTAATACGCACTGGCCTAGCCTGTCAGACTTACTCGACTGCTTTTGGGAGCCGTGGCCAATCCCTGTGTGTTGAAGGAAAACATGTTCAACTGGACAGGCTCGCACACAAGACAGCATGCACACAGAGACCTGCGCTGTCAAGATAAAGAGATTCACTGCACACAAATACAAGAGGATTCAACACAACATCAGAAACACATCACAGGAAAGTCAGCTCTATAGCTGAGTGAATCTTCTGTGAATCTTCTCTCTGTGCTGCTGGGGATCTGTCCATAAAGCCTGCTTTGCTTCCAGTATAGCAAGAAATGAAGTTTCTGTTTTTTTTGTAGGCTGTATACTTTTTTTTCACAAGGGTAAATAAGTAAGAAGATGCAGTTTATGCGCTGCATGTTGGAACAGTATTTAGAACCTCAGTAAAGGAACTCAACCAGACGTTGTTAAACCTGATTTTCAGCATTTTACAAAATGTTTGTGCGCATGACCTTTGTCCTGCACATCTAATGCTGTGTGGTTGTGCATTCATGACTAGGCACCTCCCTGTGAAAAGACCTGCTTTATGCTGGTTAATGTTGGTTTAGTGCTAGTGTTTAGTGTCTATGCCTGCAATGCTCATGGAATTCTAAACTACTAGTCACCGGAAATACTTCAGCAGCCACATTAGTTTTCCAAACCACCACGGGACAGCAGTGCCTGGCAGCCTATAACCTGACCTAACCTGACCAGCGTTCTGCGCATCAGATGAACGTTTTCAAATGTTTACTGCAGATGACTGTAATGTTTAACATCAGTTTACACACAAAACAATATATAGAAACAGTTCAAATGCGTATGCCTACTGCGCACTGCTTACTGACACACGTAACCGAGCGCAAAATACATTTCTGTATGTGTGTAGTTCTGTGGGAAATTTTTAACATTTACATGGGATTATTAGAAATTGAGTTAAATACCACTCATCATCTTTAGAGTGACCACACATAAAAAGAAAATGTTTACTGCAGATGACTGTAATGTTTAACATCAGTTTACACACAAAACAATATATAGAAACAGTTCAAATGC
The DNA here is from genome assembly GCF_001515625.1 of Sinocyclocheilus rhinocerous. Taxonomy (NCBI): domain Eukaryota; kingdom Metazoa; phylum Chordata; class Actinopteri; order Cypriniformes; family Cyprinidae; genus Sinocyclocheilus; species Sinocyclocheilus rhinocerous. The sequence goes on along the minus strand of NW_015661995.1, from coordinate 198,378 downwards.
GTATGCCTACTGCGCACTGCTTACTGACACAGGTAACAGAGCGCAAAATACATTTCTGTATGTGTGTAGTTCTGGGGAAATTTTAAACATTTACATGGGATTATTAGAAATTGAGTTAAATACCACTCATCATCTTTAGAGTGACCACACATAAAAAGAAAACACGTTTTCAAGCCCATACGCAACCGTCGGTGTTATTTCTCTGATTAAGGTGTGATGCAGTCACAATGCAGTTCATCTACATTACAATAAGCAGAAAAAATTACACATTCTAAATAAGAACCATATACATGCTGTAGGACTGTAAGAGAGACCTATGTAAAAACAGAGAAAAAAGGGCGATGTTGACTTAAATCAAAAATCAGATCTCCTATTAAGATGTTTTAAGAACTGTATGTCATTCAATTGAAAAAAATAAAAATAAAACAACATATTGAAGGGGGGTGTGGGATTACAAATGTAAATATCTGTCTTAGATCTACTGATCCTATGTCCTGACATACAATCACTATTGTGTCCCATTCTTTGACTAGTTATGCTGATTGGATTAGGACTGGTGAAATGGGGCAGGTTGCTATATCTGAATACTTTATTTGCATGCTTTGTTTAAGGTCGTCCCCCAGGTGCTTTGTTTCCATTCCTAAGCACTGCCCCCTAAATGTATATAAACTACAATGTATCACTGCCTTAGTCAGACTTTTGATGACTGCAGCGTCGTGTTCATTCTCAATAAAGAACTCTGCTAAGAAATACCCAAGAGTCTCCTAGTCTTAGCTTCTGAGTTTCCAAATATCATTTCAGTTTACATCTTGATTTTATGTTTTTTGCATCCAGCATTTTAATGTCAGTCAATAATAACTCAACCCGGTTGACAATGACTAGTCTACCCCAGAGTCAGGGGCTGATCATTTTTCAATGCGTGGATGTTGGATGTTTTCTAGGCTGTCACAGAAGCGCAGGATGGCCCAGCTGGATGTGTTCTCTGAGCTTACTCAACCCACACCACTGAGTTATGATTTTGTGATTTTTATGATTTTAAAGACATAGATGGGCTTTTTTGACTCTTTTGACTGCCATGTAATATTTCAGAAGCACCCAACCATAAAGAGAGACTGATGTTTAGTTCTTCCCAAAAGACTGAGAGAAGAGAGATTTTAGATCTAAGAGACTTTATTTTTTCTCTCACCTCATAGAGACTCGTGGGAAAAACAGAACTGGACCTTCAGACATGTACTGACAAAAGAAATGCCCAGCTGACTGAGCTGAAGAGCAAACTACATGCCTTGCAGGTATTTTAAAACTCTAGTCAAGCTTTACTGTCATTGCACGGTTTGCAGCATACAGATGAATGAAACATATGTATAATTGTCTTTTGAGTTTAAAAGCTATGGATAGCTTTTAGAAATCTACTGTGAAAAACGGCAAAAGGGACTTTTTTTGACAGTGATGTTTAATCACGCATCTCCACATATTTCAAAAACTTTGCTAAAATCATCCTTATAATAAACATCTGCACCAAAAATATTTTGAGCTGTCCCTTTGAATGGTGCTGCAGCACAGGCTTGTCTTGTACGATGTGTTTGACAGAGCTACGCTCAGACTGAGCTGTCCGAGGTGGAGCAGCTCCTGTCTGACGTCACACACTCCGTAGATCGCATCCGCAGCGAGCTGGTGGGCGGGATTGAGGAGAAGAGAGAGGCTGTGATTGGACGAGGACAAAGCATCGTCACCCAGCTTGAGACAAAGTTAGCGCAGCTGCAAGAGCGTAGAGGCCGACTAGAGGCACAGGCTATTTCAGACGACCATATCGGTTTCCTTCAGGTACAAAGATGCAGCCCTATAACAAACACCCCTGATTCTCTGTGTCTGTTTTTATCTCTTCTGTTATTATTTTTTTAACCACATGCAGTTCTCACTCAAGGCATCAAACACTGAATTATGGTCAAGTGCCTTGCGTGTCACTATTAAGACATTATACATCCATAGTTATTTACTGCACAAAGTGACAAAAAAAAGTACAAGACATGGTGCATTTCAAACCTTCTGAGCGCAAAAACAATATCTTAATGTGAGAAACTGAAATTGTGAAATTTAAGGTTTGAACTGCTGAAAATTTTCATGCTCGTTTAACGCAGTCACATCTCATTCAAAAGATATTAAGTTAAAGATAAATCGTTTAGTATGGTACAGCTGGTCACGAGACACCTGAGAGTCAATGGCATTTTACAGTCAAAGCTGACATTATGCTTCTTTAGCCGTAATTTCTGAATGTGTGGAGGACTGAGCATTGCAGTGGATGGAGACTGGATTTCCTCAAGCGCAGTGGCGTTCCTAGTTCTTCTATATAACAATGCCAGGGGGTACCTTTAGGGTCTTAACAGTGTCTGTGCAGTCAGGATCACTGGGGGAAGGCATATTTGTGCAGTCCCCGGAGCCAGCTGTGTGAGGATTCCTGGGAAGCAGACAGATCTGTCTGTGCTTTGGTGAATTGTGACTAGATCAGGGTCAGGGTCAACACAAGGTCTGTACAAGCGCTGAAAAAACCAGATGTGGGCCGGATCTGGGCCGACACTTGTTGCTGTCTGGGTAGTTTCTTTACCTATTGTGTTATGATTTAGCTGATGACATTTTTGGTTTCTTGGAAAAGCAAGAATCTAGCCTGGAACTTGTCAGTAATGAATATCCACTGGAGGCAAATTGCAGTTCAACCCAAGTGCAGATTATTAATGCACATCAAAACAAAGAAACAGAACAATGACTTGACTATAGTACACTAGACTAGACCTGAAAATACTCAACAAGAGACAAGAAAAACATAAGGAGAAATGGGAAATAGTTTAAAGGGGTCATATGATGCTATTTTAAAGATCATTATTTGGTGTATTTGGTGTAACAGAATATGTTGACATGCTTTAATGTTCAAAAAACACATTATTTTTCAAATACTGTACATTATTGTAGGTCCTCTATGCCCCGCCTCTCTCAAACACTTCGTTTTCTACAAAGTCCCGCCTTCCGACAAGCGCAGTCTGCTCTGATTGGCCAGCTGACCCAGTGCATTGTGATTGGCCGAACACCGCAAGCACGCGTCAGAAATGTAACGCCCCTTACCATAATCGCAAGCTTCATCTTTCAAAGTAAATATCAAGACAGTTAATAATGTCGTTAGTTTTATCATCAGTTCAAGAAAGGGCAGCACCAAGAGCTTGTAACACTCCAAAGAGAAAGGAACAACTGAAATCGCATCATATGACCCCTTTAAGACAGGATACAGGACATGTCTGAAATCACAGGGCTTCACAAGTTATAAAATTATCACACTACACTAAAGCACTTTTTATTTCACTTGACCATTCTTTTTAAGAGTTTGTGGTGCAACTACTCTCAGAATAATTATTTAGGGCATAAAAGGCGGACGAATTAGAGGCAAAGATCTCCACCAGATTCTTTTGAATGTGATGATCTTTTTTTGATGGCAGAGTTTTGAGGAAGCCAACAGTCCCTTGCAGGACTCAGATATGGACATGCATGAGGTGGATGAGCTGACTCTGCACTTCTCACTTGGGGACGTCAAAGCAGCTTTAGGAGAGATCCGGGAAAGACTGGATGACATACGCTGTGGGGAAGTGCATTACCGACACTCTGGTGAGACACTGCCGTGTGATAAATGCAGTAACACAGCATTAGTTGCATTTCACTGCATATAGTGCCAAGGAACAGAATGACAAACATGTTATAATACTGTTCCATCATTAATAAATAACTACACATGAACAAATGAGTAACACAATATTAACACCACTCTAGTAACTATGATTAACTCACAAGAAACTCTGATTAACAGATTAGTAAGTAAGTAACAGCACTCAGTTGAATGCAATAGTTCACTATTAGCTAATCAGTGACTTTATTTTTTCATGCCACTCAGAGAACTACTAAGAAACTACATACAGTTTCATAATTAATGTGAAAAACTAATGCAGGATCATTTCAGATTTTAATTACTACTATAATTAACATTTAAACTCTTACGTAATCTATAGGTAATAGCAGCTTTATGATATAGGTAAGCTGTTAATAATTCCCCTACAGAAATATTTGTTACACTGTCTGTCTGTTTTCTGTGTTTTTGGGGGGGGTTGGGTCTTCTAGTTTGCATTTGGTTTATTTCCTGTTTCCTTGTGCCATTTTGTAGTTTTTCTGCTAATCAGCCCATAATTGTTCCTAGTTTCCTCCCCTACCCTTGTGTATATATATCCAATATTTCTCCTTGTGTTTGGTCAGTTGTTGTCAGATTTGTCCCGTTTGTGTTTCTTTGAAGTGACCTGTTTCTGTCCCTATTGTCTTGCTCTTTTTAGTCAATAAAACTGTGTGCAAATGTGCCATGACCCTTTGTTTGCCTGCCTGCCCTATTGTTACTCTATTTACTGCTTTTTTTTGTTGTTGTCATTTTTAATTGGCTTTTAAAATGCAGATTTGTTGGATTATACTCCTGCGGAGTGTTTGAGAAGTATTTTGCATTTTCACATTATTTATATAGTTTTTTAGTAATCCTCTGGGAGGCATGAAAGAATAGTAGTTATTGATTAGCTAATAGTGAACTACTGCATCACTATTGCTTACCTATGCTTTTATCAGAGTTTTCTGTGGTTAATAGTAGTTACTAGAGTGCCCTGTGTAGTTATTCATTAATGACGGAAGTATTTCGAAGAGTAAGCACAGAATACATGTGTGACAGGAAGTCTCTTATGAAGAGAAGCTTATCAGAGTGTGTTTGTATGTGTGTGATTTCTGTGACAGTGTCATCATTAGCAGAGAGTGAGAGTATGGTGAGCGTTCGATCGATGAGGAGGAAGGAGTGGTCACTGAAAGGTAAAGAAAAACACACTCTGACTCTTAGAAAATACATCTGCACTACCTCTAGAAGAAACATTAATGATCTTCCTCTAAAAATCTTTCATTTTGTGTTTTACAGATCTACAGAAATTAAAAATAGGTATGTATGTGTTTTAAGACACCTGTAAAAAAAAATTCTCAGTGTTGTTCTTTAAAAAAAGATCAAGCAGCAGATATTTTTAGATGTTGGATTTTGAGGATGTAGGAGAATCAGTCCGAGCGCTTTCTCTTTTCTTTATATTACTTGATGACGAAGAAATGTGTCATGTTATGTGAACAATATCTGAACAATATCTATTTGAGTTACACTCATAGATTAAAGAATGTGTGTGCATTTACCTCTCCATTTCATCTACACGATTATAGAGATATCATCAAAACAGATTCTTAGGCCCTTTAGTAATGAATATGTCTACAGGCAACTCTTTCATGCAGCAATAATCAGTAGCACGGCAAAGGAAACCAGAGGTGTCCCAATTTTGTACTTTTCTGTTCTAAGTGTACTTCAAATAAACTGATGATGCAGTTAATTAACTGAAAAATGTGAAATGTTAGACACATCATGCATTCAGCTGTCACAGCTTTACTTTATTAGACAGTAGAGTACAAGCATAGTATAAGTGCATAGTTTGTAGTGCATAATTTGGGACACAACACAGGGTTATGTCTTGTCAAGTCAAGTCACCTTTATTTCTATAGCGCTTTATACAATACAGATTGTGTCAAAGCAGCTTTACAGTGTCAAACAAGAAAAAAGTGTGTTGATAATGCAAGAGGACAATAGAAAACAGTCAGTTTTTAAGTTAAAGTGAGTTCATCATTGATTCAGTGATGTCATTAGCGAACTATAGTCGTTAGTTCCATTTAACTCTATTGGTAACGACGGAACTTGCGACCATAGTTGCTTTTGGGAAATGCACCCAGCTCAATTCAGTTTTAATAGTGTCTGTGCAGTCAAGTCGACGATATCGCTGGATATTAAGTGTCCCCAACTAAGCAAGCCAGAGGCGACAGCGGCAAGGAACCAAAACTCCATCGGTGACAGAATGGAGAAAAAACCTTGGGAGAAACCAGGCTCAGTCGGGGGGCCAGACCAAACCAGCTGTTTAATTCCAGGCTGCAGCAATGTCAGATTGTGGGCTGGCATCACTCAGAACATCCATCCGCTTGAAGACTGAATACATCACATTTTGGAGGAGTCAAAGCTGGCCACAGGGTCTATGCAGAGGACTCGTCTGGTTCTCGTGGTCTTTGCTGAGGATAATGTGAACATAACTGAGCAGTTGACAATATGTGAACCATATATCACAGCACTGTGCTAATGAGCAATGGCGAGGGTAGTGACGGAGCTCAAAGCTGCCGTGGACCCTCAGGCAATGGAGCAGGATAACAGACTACCTGCGAGGATAACAGACTACAGAGAGCTTCTGGCTTCGCTACTGTTCAGACGTTCTTGCTTACTGCTCTGCGCTTTGCTTCCTATTTCTGTACTTTTCTCTGATTTGTCTAAGACTTTAACTCCAGCAGATCAGCACCGTGCTCAAACAACACATTTTTGGCACAAACACTAAAACTAAAAACTCTTTGGGACTGGAATAATACCACGAAAAAGAAGACTTTGCCTCCCACTGCCAGCAGCTTACATTCCGGAGAAGGGAAAACACAGCTGTCTACATTCAAACAGATGAGAAATAAAATGCCTCCTGTGGAATCTACTTGCTGCATGAACTGCTGCAAACTTCTACAAAGGATTGCGGTTCTTGAAACAAAGTTACTTGCTGGACTTCCAAAACAGGCAGAACACTCAGCAGACC
>NW_015661995.1:172923-190994 GCF_001515625.1 Sinocyclocheilus rhinocerous | reverse complement strand
GAAATACCAAGGGTTCACACAAAACAAGGGGAATCTGCTTTTAGTTATTATGCCGCCCGCAGTTGGAATCAGCTTCCAGAAGAGATCAGATGTGCTAAAACATTAGTCACATTTAAATGCAGACTCAAAACTCATCTGTTTGGCTCTGCATTTATTGAATGAGCACTGTGCAACATCTGAACTGATTGCACTATATTTTATGTATAATCATTTTCTATTCTTAACTGTTTTATTTCATTTTAAACCTCTTAAATCAATTTTTAAATCATTTTCAAAGTTTTTAAATTCCTTGTTTTATTGTTATGATTTTTTTAAAATTATGATTATTTTCTTTTCTTCTATGTAAAGCACTTTGAATTACCATTGTGTATGAAATCTATGAATACAAAAAATGAAATGAAAAAATGAATAGTCTGAATGCACTGTAAGTCGTTTTGGATAAAAGCGTCTGTTAAATGCATAAATTATTAAATTAAATTAAATGTGCTATATAAATAAACTTGCCTTGCCTACCTTGGACATGCTAGCTATGGGAGGAGTACAGATAGATGACCAACCCTAGCTCACCACTAAAATAAGTGAAGAAACCTAAAGAGCATGCAGCCAGTCAATGCCCTCATTAGAGACCAGGAGCGTGTCTAGAGCATTTTAAATGGAGGGCCAGTCTGGGGCACTGCCGTGACAATATATTAATTGCGCAGTGTGAGATTCATTGGTCATAACAGAACTTTGTGAGATCGCGATGAACAAAGAGTGACAGCTTTTTAGTGGTTATGAGCGCTCTTTGCGAGCTTTCTAGGCAATCCATTTCAAATGTAGGACTTTGTTTTTCGGCCACACACACATTGCAAAGTTTCGGGAATGACATCTGCATATTTATGCGGGATTCTAGATACATCTGGTGGGGGGGGCACCTGGGGGGGCCAGCCAAATTTCATGAGGGGGGGTGCCACCACGTAGACACGCCCCTCTTAGAGACCCCTTTGGCCCAGTGCAGACAAAGAGGACATGCCTCTAGTGGAGTCAGCTTTTGCCCCCATAGAGCACAGCTGCCCAGCTTCAGCAGTCCAATGGGAAAGCCTTTGCTTGGAGACAGCAAATGAAGAGTTGAAGAGATGAAGGGTTTCTGAAGCACACTGCTACAGCAAGCTCTAGCCGAGTATTTGAATGTTGAGCAATGAGCTCATTGTCTGCTGATACAAAAGAAACCAATCAGCTGCAACATAATGGTGTGATTATATCAGATTGAGTTAGAACCTATCGGCCTGCGCCATCTAGAGTTTCATGACAGAACTTTGTATTTACTTTCTTTTTAAATGACGACAAATTATGTTTTATTAACAAGGTTCGGGAGGAGCACGATCAGATAATCAACCAATCTGGCACAGGTGTAACTCGTTTAGCTAATTATCCTAAAAAGCACAATGCGTATATGTACACACAGCCAACTCACCTCTGTCCCACGACAGTTTTCTGGCATCCCTCCTCCCCCCCAACGCCTCACTCTTAAACTATTCTCATCCCATACTAGGGATGGGGGGAGTTCTCTGGGTTCGGGCTATATTCTGAGCTCGGAGCCCTCCTTCAAGACAGCACGCCAAATATGCTTACTATTTGCTAAATCCTATTATATGTAAGGGTGAACTCGTGAACTGAAAAAGCAGGACAAATTAGGAAGAGTGTATGTGCATTGCTTCCAATATCTGCTTCGTCTTGTGATCATTCATGCAATGCTGGTGGATGAAGACTTCTTTAACATACGCGCAACTCGTTCAACATATGCAGAACTTCATTAATTCAGAAGTGGTTCATTTGGAACAGGTTCTTGACTAGCAAACATTGGTAGTCGTGTAACGCCTAGTGTACAGTGTATATAGTTAGAGACAGTGCCTCTGTTTACTATGCTGCTGCATTATAACTTACTTAGATACAGTAGATAAATACATTTTTGTGCAGTAATAACATAATAATAGGCATCATTTTATACTATATAGTTAAAAATAAATCATAGCAATGTAATTGCCCACTGTGTCCCTCTGTGTCAGAGGGAAAGTGTCATGACTGAAACTAATATAGCACAATACAGATTGTTTCAAAGCAGCTTCACAATAATAAACAGAGAACAGTGTCAATTATGAGCTTCAGTTTCATCTGTAAAGCAGCTCTACAGATGATGTTTTATTTCAGCAAATTTTGAACAAATTTCATATACTATCGTGCTAATTGAATTGATTTTATCGGATATATATATAGAGGGGAAGAGAGAGAGAGAGATCAATTTAATTCACTGTTGATTCAGTTCAATTCAGTAACTCAGTGTTGCAAACAGGACGCTTTCTCATCACTGTCATTTTTGTTTTGTGTTTGTTGTGTTATTTAGAGGACAGTTCACAGCCCATCCAAGTATTTTATGCACTCTTTAACAAAAAAACACACACGCACAGGTGTACCATTTCTGTACAGAAGTCTTATTTTCAATATTAATATTTAATTATTAAATTGTTTTACCTTCACTCATCAATACTAGCCTATCCAAATAAAGTTCTAGTATTGATGAGCTCACATATGTTGATTTTAAAAGACACAGTAACATCCGATCCATGATTTAAATCGGCCCTTTAATATTGAATATTTTCTCTGTCTTTCAGGCCACAAAAAGGTTAAAACCTATCTTGGTGAGTATTCTTGACTCCTGTTGCATTTCCTTCATAGCCACATTTTCTAAAATATACTGTATATTATGTGCATGCTAAGCAAAGTCACGCCTGCTTTCTATGTTCAGTTCTTTTTTCAAACTCTGAAACTTCTGTATGATTAGTGAAATTGGAGAGCTGATGAAATGTGCGTGTGGTTTCAGAGGACGTAACGCTGAATCCGACCACAGCGTACCCGTTCCTCATCCTCTCGGACGACCGCAAGCAGCTGAAGCGTGGCGAGAAGCTGCAGTTCTACAGGAACAACTCGCAGCGCTTCGATGTCTGGTCCTGTGTGCTCGCCAAAGACGGCTACGAATCCGGAACACACTACTGGGAGGTAATGCTTTAGAACAGGGCTTCTCAAAGTCTACATTCAAAGCTCCAAATCTGAATTTTCATCAATGTCAAAGGTCCGGAACAACTGTTTTTAATAAACATGCATAACAAATCAACACTATTTTTTTTAATAAAGTGCCTTTTGCATTCAAAATACATTAATAACAAGTGCAAAAGTGGCAAAACTATTAATTTGAGTGTCAGCAATAGAGGTCGACCAATATGGATTTTTCTCCGGCCGATGCTGATATTTAGAAATCAGAGCAGCCGATGGCCAATATATATCATGCCAATATTTTTTGCCGATATGTTTGGCCGATTTTGTCCCCCCCCTCCCCCATCTCATAAAAGAGAGTATGAGTAAATGTTTATTGCAGGGCACAATATAGTAGTAGTAGTAGTAGCCTAATTCATAGTAATAATACATGGCTCAAAACTTGCAAATCCGTTCTCTGCCAGCAGGAGGCGCTTTTGGAGCAGGAGATATAGCGGTTTCCCCGGTAACGGCTGTAATCTAACAAGCGCTGCATGCTACTTTATCAGGCATTACAGGAAAGATTAAATGAAAATGACATCGAGCTTTTCTGAAGACGGTCTTTTCAAAGATACATTCATATAAAATATCCGTGCCGCATTTTAATTTTTAATTTCAACCAAGTATAAGTCTTTTGCGAAATCTATTTGTGGTGGTCAGTTTTGATATTGTGACGAGCCGCCACAAATAACTCTGTGTATGGGAAACACTGGACACTGCTATAAGTCAAATGGCCATAATCTAAGTTATAACAAAAAAAAATCATATTACACTCATATGTGACCCTGGAGCACAAAACCAGTCATAAGGGTCAATTTTTTGAAATTGAGATTTATGCATAATCTGAAAGCTGAATAAATACGCTTTCCATTGATGTATGGTTTGTTAGGATAGGACAATATTTGACTGAGATACAACTATTTGAATCATCTGAAAGCTGAATAAATAAGCTTTCCATTGATGTATGGTTTGTTAGGATAAGACAATATTTTGGTCGAGATACAACTATTTGAAAATCTGGAATCTGAGGGGGCAAAAACATCTAAATATTGAGAAAATCATCTTTAAAGTTGTTCAAATGAAGTTCTTAGCAATGCATATTACTAATCAAAAATTTAGTTTTTATATATTTACAGTAGGAAATTTACTAAATATCTTCATGGAACATGATCTTTACTTAATATCCTAATGATTTTTGGCATAAAAGAGAAATGTATAATTTTGACCCATACAATGTATTGTTGGCTGTTGCTACAAATATACCCCAGCGACTTAAGACTGCTTTTGTGCTGCAGGCTCACATATTACACAGCAGTGAAGTGTCACCCCATTATCACTGGATATCATGACAAATGCAGGAAAACTTTAAATATCTCGCCTTCGCTTTCATTTCAGACCATCTCCAAAAAGACATAAAAAACTAAACAAATGATTTACAAGTTTAACATGCGTTTATCAAAGTAGGAAATATAATTATTGTTCTTGAAACACGAAATGGAGGCGGGTCCGGATCCGGACTTTGAGAAGTGCTGCTATAGACACTAATGTGCACACAAACTCAGCATTTCTCTTTACGCGAACCCGAAGGAGTTATGTTTTCAGCTCTGAAGTTGTAAATGCCACTCTTTCAGGTCAGTGTTGGTGAGAATAAGGACTGGAAGCTGGGAGTGGTGCGAGAGTCGGCCCTGAGGAAGGGTCTGTTTGACATGACCCCTGCTATCGGCTACTACGCGCTGTGGTGGAGCGGCAGCCATTTACGCGCTCTGACCGCGCCGCCCCTCGCTAAGGTCAAAGTCACGGGGCACCTGCGGCGTATAGGCGTCTATCTGGACTGTGAGGAGGGTCAGCTGGTCTTCTTCAATGCCAAGACAGGATCTGAGGTGTATTCATTCACGGTAGCGTTCTCAGAGAAACTGTTCCCGCTGTTCGGCACGGCCGATAAAGACGTGCCGCTGATGTCTCCGTTTGTCGGCGTCCCAGAGTGAGAATGTGTGAAGAGCACAGGCTGCTCATCTTTGCAGAGAATGAGTTGAGGACGATGGAAAGAGAGCTGGTGTACCTGCTCAGGGTTTAGGAATGCACAAACTATGAAGTGAAATGACAGCTTATTTGTCACAGATGTTATGCCAGATTGTTCAAAAGTTTGGAATCACTAAGACTTTTTTTATGTTTTGAATGATGGCATCAGTGAAATAACGCATGTGTTGGGTTACCACGGGGAAAAAACCATAAAGTGTTTCATTCACATGTCAGTAATATACCTACATCTTCCATTTTAAATATTTTAAATAATCATATCATTATCTTATTTAAATGCACCATGTCAACAATGAATTCTAAAAAAAGATGCATTGGGAATGTCATTAAACCTTCATTTTGTTTACAGAATTATGGCGCAAGGTTTACTAAATTGAAAAGGCATTATGTGATATTTTAGTTTTCATTTGGTAGGCTAATTAATTTAATTTACTTAAGAGTTTTTAGTAAACTAAACAGTAATTTAATATTGGATTTTCATAAAAAAAATAGGCTACTGTTTCTTTACTCTAAAATGAATAAAAATACTTGTAATATTTTTTTATAAGCATTGTATTTTTATTGTTATGTTCATTTATTTTTCATTTAATACATTGTGTGTCTAGAGACTGGCTTTATGTAATAACAGACTAGTATAATTTAGTGGAGGGGTGACTGAATGCATGTGCTTGACAGAGTGAATACAGATGTGTGTGTGTGAATGAGTGAACGTGGTTTGGAGAGAGAAATGGTCAACTAGAACCCGTAAGATCTCGTCTAGGGTGCCGACATGATCATAAACAGCCCTGTTTCTCACCTAGCTTACGTGTGACTGTCCTAGAAAGAAAACGGTCCTTCTCTCTGCCAGCACAGAGAGAGCTGAATGAACAAGATTCTGTCGATTTGCACTAAACACCAGTCTTATTTGCATGAGTGAAGAGAAGACATGGGATGCTGACCTTAAAGCAGAGCCATATCCTACACGCGGCAAATATGAAGGCTGGAATGAATCAGTCAGAGTTTGAGGTCTTGTGGGAAGAGTTTGATGAGCAGCACCATAATCCAGCAATTAATAGAGGGTATGAACAATTCAGCATCTATTTCAAATGGAATATTTGTAATCTTGTCAGTGTCTTGCACTGTACTCATCTTGTGCCCAATTTAATGCAATCTTGGTGAAAAAAAGTGTTATGTTAAAAATGAATGTTATATATGAATATTTATAGGAGCAGTGACACAAAGGAAATTTCTATGACAGTTTCCCCCAAATTCTAACTTAAAATAAATAATGTAACATCTCCAGATGTTAACAATAATGATAACAGCTTATAAATGACACAGAATGAAGTTTTGTGAACATCTAATAATCATAATTATTCAACACTGCTTTTTTCAAGTCACTTATTTGTATGGTATGATACAAAATTGTGTTAAAACACAGTTAAACCTTTGGATACTGTAACAAAAGTGAATGAGCTTGAGCTGATACACATCAACTGAACCCATGCATGTGCTAAAGTTGAGTAGCAGATGTGGCAAAGTCTAAAGAGCTCTCCCAGAAGCTGTAGAGCACACATGGTTTTATTATATTAGAAAGTCTATGGTTACAAAAAGACTTCTAAAACTTCCTAGAGACATAGCATAGGGTTCAAATGTGTCGAAGCAGAAAATCTCTGAGAGCTGGTTCACAGTCAGCAGATCTGACCCATATCAACAGCTAGTGTGGCCCAGGTCAGTCCACAAAACTGGCCCGCAGCTTTTTATAATAATCCATTTATAATAAGCCATAATCCAATCTGCAGTGAGCCAAATAATAAAAACCCATATAAGACCCTTATGTTATTCTTGTATAGTTGAGTTCTCGCTCACAGTCTTTCAGGAAAAAGGAGAGAAAAAAGAATATTAGCATAACGTAATTAGTATCATACATTAGATTTACATTCAGTCATTTAGCAGATGGGCCACACCAGCAGGCACTGTTATTCACCCAGCCAAGTGCCTCAAGTCATTCGATGACTGCATTTCTGACATTCCTGCAAATAAAGGCCTGGTCGTATGTTACCTCTGTGTCCTCTTCTATTATTGTGACAGTAATATTCATGAAAATATTTTGGGGTGTAACACAATAATGACGGTTCAGTATGTACCTTGGTTTAGAAGTCACATTCAAGTTTTTTTTTTTTTTGGTACAGCAGAGGGGAAACTAAACATTAAATTGCTTCTTTTTTTCTTTATTAAACAGCAGAGGCGGACTTAACCATTAGGCAAAGGTAGGCGACCGCCTTGGGCCCCCAAAAGCCATGGGCCCCCTAAAATGCTTTTTATATACGAGATGCGCGACACACAAGTGCTGTGGTGTTCATTACCGTCTGCACTGAACGTGCTTCTTGTAGCAAAAATAGGGCCCTATGATTTCTGCGATGCAGAAAACAGGGACAGAATTCTGAAATCCATTCATAAAAACTGAATTTACTGTGTAACGCGGATTGTTAATACATTAAGTTCTTAAAAAAAACTGATTCCAGAAAAATTAAAACAGAAAAAAGGGTTTTTGGAACTTAACTTGGGAACAATGAAAACGGATTCATAGGGCACTACAAATGAAAATATCATGCATCTGAAGCTATAATTTAATACTAAGCAAGTGTGTATTATATGTTTATTGTTTTAAATGGTGCTCACTCATTTCTGTGAAGGACCCAAGTAGAGGACGCACTTTCCACGCAGGCACACTTCATGTTTGGTTGAAATAAACCTCAAGCATGTAAATATGTAAATGTATAATTTCCTTCAGTTTAATTTAAATTTGTAATTAAAATAAAAAATAAATCATATAAATGTATTTTAAAGTTTAGAATTTAAACAACCTTGCATTGTGTAGACAATTGCTTAGTGAAAATGACCCCAAAGCACCACCTAGTGTCCTACTTTAGTACTATTATAACCTGTTTACATGTGAACAAGGGTCTATACAACATGAAAGAAAGCTATTATTTATAACATGAACGTGAAAAACCTAAAAAATTGGACACAACTATGGGACACGGTCATGCAGCAGCAAGCATCACAACAGTGAAAGGAACCTCAACGTCGTAAATGTATGAAATTATATAGGGCCCCATTCCTGGATTTTGCCCGGGGCCCCCAAATCACTAAATCCTCCCCTGTTAAACAGTTTACTTAAATTCAGTTATAATTACAATTTTCTTACAAATAATAAAGAAAAACTATCTGAGCTAATGCTGTAAAGTATATAGGGCGGGAGCTCTATTACCTGCACATTACACCCAAACTATTCAATTTAAAGTATGCACACATGTAAATGGAACATAAGGCAGTTTTTACAAAATATTATACAGTATACTGAAGCTGATGATCAGTGGACAATCATCCCACAGTATTCATCCAAATCTGCTGAAGCTGGCAGGGATCGCAAAAATTAACTACTGGGGGTTGAGTAATTTTGTACATGAATGTTTATAGCCAACTTGATTTTGTTTTGTTTTTTCCATTTTCATCAACTTCATGTTTTCAGAACCACTCAAATGTGTAGCAGTGGCGGAGCCAGGATGTTTTCACAGGGGCCAGCAACCAGTCTGGGGTGGCACAGAAACCTTAATTATTTCAATATAGACACAGTTTTATTGCCCAAAACACAACTGAATACAACACACTTGTACTTATTTGTAACTGAGATAGTTGTGAATTAGATCACGTAATACTGAGTGAATATGACATTATTGTTCCTCACCTCCAGGTATTTTAATAAAGGGGCTCACTATAGCTTTATTGCTCAGTCAGCTTGGTTCTGGTTCTCAACACCCCCAAAAGCTTGTTCTTCATTGCGTACTCATGGATGAGACATGCAGATAACTGCACAGTTCAAAGTTTAGTCAACCGTCACTGAATTTTATATAATCAATGAACTCTGAAAAAGTCAAATGTTTGGCAGCTTGTACATATTCCAGGATGACAAAACCAAGATTCACCAGGCTCAGTCTGTGAAACATGGGCCTGACCTAAACCCCACTGAAAGTCTTGCGGATGTGCTGGAGTTGCACACTCTAATATTTTGTTGGATCGCCTTAAGCTTTGATTATATTGTGCCACTTCACAGCATTTATTTCCATCAAGAGTTGCATTAATATTTGGCCGAGATCGTGTATTGACAATGAGGGAGATGGACCACTCTTTAAAGTTGACTCCAGCACATCCTGAAGACTTCCAATAGGGTTAAGGTCAGGTCAAAAGAACTGTTGCAAAACATAAAACATGCCAGAAACACGTTGATATTGTAGATTATTGTAGAAACATTGTAGATATTATGACCGAAGACAGATACAGTTATCTGACATGCATAACCTGAAGTAGTCTTTTCCCTTAAGACAAGTGTTTTTGAGCAGATTTATTAGAATGTATGTGCATGGTGGAGCTTCCATGAAAAATACAGAGTGGTTGCTTGCAGAGAGATACCTCTCACTCTACTTCAATAGAAGTCTACAGGGTTGGTTGCTAGGATGCTGCAGCTGGTTACTAGGGTTTGGCTAGGAAGTTGGTAGGTCACTACATATTGGCTCCTTGCCAGCCTGAGTCACATGAACCTAACCCATCTCTCAAATCAACGGCACCAGAATTAGCACTGTTTCGGTGAAAAGTGATCAGAGAACAGTTGAATACACTTCAGTTAAAATGCTTCCTTTTTTATTTCTAAAATTCATGTTAAACGAGTTTAAATGTTTGTAATATTGTAAATGATGCTGTATTCACCCAAATAAATTCAATTTGTCTTATATTTTGAACATGGGAGTTCTTGCTTAATAATAAATGTTCATCTTTTGATTACTGCTGTTGCCTCTAGTAATTCTGTGAGATTTTTAATTTCCAGCCCATTTTAAACCAGCAATATAATAATTTTTAAACAATAGTTGACTTACATAAAACAACCCAGCATGCTGGGTAAAAACATTTAATCCAACCAGCTGGGTCAAAATAACCCAGCATGTGTTCTGTCCAATATTTACCCAGCGCTGGGTTGCCAAATAACGATAAATTATATAAAGTTGGGTTGTTTTTAATCCAGTATTTTTTAGAGTGTATGGTGCGGAAACCCACACTTACTTACCAGAACACCCTACTTCTTATCTGACAGCAGCACTAATTTACTTCTGTACCAGACCCATTTGATGTAAAGATCACAGTCCTAACCAAATACGCGTTAAAATGTATATTAATAATAATATCATTATTTTGGACAAATGTGCATAAACAACAGGCATTACAACACAGGCTGTAAAGATCCTTTACTCCAGGAAAGGAGAGGCGTGATAATGTGTGTGTTTCAGGTTTCAGGTGATCGTGATTGTTGTGGCGAGCGAAGGTGGAGCCTGGTTAATCAGTGACAGTACCCCCTCCACAGCCTGCTCCTGACATGCTGGACAATCAGGACGAGATTCATGGAAAAAGGTAAGAAGAGCAGGACCCATGATCATTCCTCTGGTCCATATCGTTCCCAGTCTACCAGATACCACGGCGTCAGGAATCCGAGCTCTTCCAGGATGAGCGGTGGGGGTCCTCCATGGGACCAGGCTCTGTGGAAGAGTCAGACACAGGAGGGTGGTCAGGTAGTAATGTGTGGGTAACTTAAGGTGGAGGGGTTGAAGTGGCGAACAATGAAAAGAAGCCAATACATCTGGGACTTATCTTCTCGCAGGGCAGGTGCAGCTTGATGTCCCTGGTGGAGAGCCACACCTTTTGTCTGGGCTGATATTTTAGCGTTCCGGTCCACCGGGCATCAGCATGACCCTTCTGGCAGCGCTCTGCCCATTGAGGATTTTGATGAGCCACTTCCCAGACCGTCTCGCTCTCCCAGAACCAACGGTCAACCGATGGAGCACGGAAATGAAGGAGGCTGGAAGCCGAGTATGCACTAAAAGGGCATGAGTGTAAAGAATGCTTTCCAGATGCAGTAGGTGATCGGAAATGGTGTCCTCTGGGAGGCCAAAATTGCAGAAAACACGATGAAACATCAGCCCAGCAGTTTCCATGGCAGATGAGGGTCCCTTGAAGGGAATTAGATGTCAGACTTTGTAATATCTATCTACAATCTATCTACAAGGATGCAGGTACAACTATCTGAGGGAGGCAGACTGGCTGAAGTCTCTCCGAGGTGTGACCAGGGCCGCTGAAGAAGAGAAAACAGCACATTCAGAACATCCTTGAACAAACCTTCTCCCGTCCTGTGCCATTCCTGGTCACCAGAAGTGATCGAGAGGGTTTGATTGGCCCCACACAGGTGTGACAGATCTGATCAGAGGGATGCATTGAGGTATGACCTGACCTCCAATACCTCCAAGAAGATCTCTGTTCCTGATGTTGTAATTTTTCTCCACTGGGGTGAGCTTTTTAGAGAAGAAGGCACATTGATGAAGTTTTGGTGATGTCCTCTGCTGCTGAGACAGGATCGCTCCAACTCCTGTCGCAGAGGCATCGACTTCAACCACAAAGGGTTTCTTGGAGTCTGGATGAATTAGGAGCGGTGCGCTGGGAAATGCTTCGAGTCGTTGCATGGCTTGGGTAGCAGCTAGAGTCCAGGACAGAGACTTGGGCCTGACTTTGAGGAGACTGGTGAGTGAATTAGTAATGCAACTGAAGTTATGAGTGAAGCATGGATAGAAATTGGCAAAACCAAGGAAACGTTGTAACTCTTTTACGGTTGTGGGAGTGGGCCACTTGCGGACTGCAGCAACCTTCCCCCATGTCCATCCGAATGCCCTCATTACTGATAACCCAGGAAGTGAGGTTGTGAAGGTGTGTTTGATTAAGCAGACATGCAAAACATGCAGCATTGGGGTACTCCAGGAATCTGTTTGGAAAACACTACTTCAGGGCTGCGTTCCCCAAAAGCAACCTAAACCTCATAGCTCCATTGGTGACAATGATTCTACGATCAACTTAGGCTTACGATGCTTTTGGGAAACGCAGCCAGGATTACCAAACTGTTTTTTATTCAGTAGTTTCAGGTTTTGTTTGTTTTTTAAAACTATCAACAGGGCACTTCTGGCTGTTAGGTTCAGCAAAGATGCAATCCCTGTAATGGTTGTTCATTGAACCGTACTTTCCAAATGAGACAAATTGAGGTTTTTTTTTGTAAAAAAGTAAAACTTCTGAATGTTTTTTTGTGAGTTAAGTTATAGTAGGTCATTTATAATTAGCTGTTTATGAAACAATAGAAGTCTATGAAATGTCCCCTTCTTGGAGTCTGGATGAATTAGGAGCGGTGCGCTGGGAAATGCTTCGAGTCGTTGCATGGCTTGGGTAGCAGCTAGAGTCCAGGACAGAGACTTGGGCCTGACTTTGAGGAGACTGGTGAGTGAATTAGTAATGCAACTGAAGTTATGAGTGAAGCATGGATAGAAATTGGCAAAACCAAGGAAACGTTGTAACTCTTTTACGGTTGTGGGAGTGGGCCACTTGCGGACTGCAGCAACCTTCCCCCATGTCCATCCGAATGCCCTCATTACTGATAACCCAGGAAGTGAGGTTGTGAAGGTGTGTTTGATTAAGCAGACATGCAAAACATGCAGCATTGGGGTACTCCAGGAATCTGTTTGGAAAACACTGCTTCAGGGCTGCGTTCCCCAAAAGCAACCTAAACCTCATAGCTCCATTGGTGACAATGATTCTACGATCAACTTAGGCTTACGATGCTTTTGGGAAACGCAGCCAGGATTACCAAACTGTTTTTTATTCAGTAGGTTCAGGTTTTGTTTGTTTTTTAAAACTATCAACAGGGCACTTCTGGCTGTTAGGTTCAGCAAAGATGCAATCCCTGTAATGGTTGTTCATTGAACCGTACTTTCCAAATGAGACAAATTGAGTTTTTTTTTTGTAAAAAAGTAAAACTTCTGAATGTTTTTTTGTGAGTTAAGTTATAGTAGGTCAAATTATAATTAGCTGTTTATGAAACAATAGAAGTCTATGAAATGTCCCCATTTAGCTAAATACTTGTGTGAGAGAAATTTATTTGGAAAAGCATAGAAATGCAATGTTATTCAGCCGTTAGATTAATATGGTTGGTGGTTTGTGTTTATTTTGATGAACTGATCCCAACCAAGATCGAAAACCACTGCTATAAGAGATAATACTACTTTAAAAGTTTGCTTTGCAAGTTGACATAGTAAATCAGTTTATAAGCCAACATAAAGAAAAAGCCTGCAGCTGATGCCAAACTAATTCTGCTAAATCAAATGAAGAAAAGGTAATCACTCATTTCTGGACACATCCCTGGCAATGATGTTTTTCCATAAGTCTAGACACCTTTACTGGTATGTCTTACTTGTACACATTCAAACTCTACAATCATGATTGGCATTAGGGAGTTTTTATTCAGATGGTATATATTAATTTCACACGATGTGCCCAATTTCCCTCGAAAATGCACGCAAAATCCTCACAGTTGAGCCCTGAAAATGACTCTTTTTTTCAGCTGGCAGGACTCTCAAGTAGTTCAGTAGTGTATGCAGCACATTGAGGAAAGAAAAGCAAAGCAAATAAAAACAACCCCCATTGTCTTTATTTAATTAGACATTTTACAGTAGTCACTCTTACAGTAGCTGCCTTGTTTTTCTTTTTCCCCATTGTTTCAAATATTCTATCACATGGATCAATGCAAAGGAAGAAATATATATATTTATATATGAATGCCCAAAAACAGGAAATTTTGGCAAGATATTACAATAACATGATTTCAGCCCTGTGCATTCAACAGGGTGAATGTTTGGTTCATACATGGCAATTCAGTTTCGTGGGCTATGAATCTGCAAAAAAACCATGGTCGGATGAAAGAGGAACCGTATGTAAAACCTATTCAAGTTCTTCCTGCCGATTCCAGAAATGATCAACAACTCAGTGTTTGATATGTAACTATGAACAGCACACAGATATTTCCCAATGTGCAAGAACGTCGTTTAAACAAGAAATCTAAAAACAACAACAACAACATCAACAACAACAAAAAAAAAACATTGCAACTACATTGTCGAGGTCACTTTTAAGGGATGCTGTTTGTCTACTGCCATCAAACACTTTAAACTGCCATGTATTGGACCCAATACTGAATAAAAGTGTGCAAGGAATACAGTCAGTGAACGGTGTCGACATGCATCGTATTCTGGAAGGAAGCAGCTGCAGAGCTCAGCGAAAGACTGAAGAAAAGTTGTTTCCGAGGCTCCCTGGTAGAGGCCCGTTCAATAGTTCAACAGAGAACATGGAAGTGGTTTCAAATCAGAACAATTAAAACTGTTAAAGCCTTCCTGCTCAGAGAAGCATTAAAACACCAGAAGTGACTCAGACTGGGAAGAATGCGCGGTTAGTCTTTTGCGAGTGGCAACACTGAATGCAGCTGGAAACACCAACTGTTTTATTCTCTAATACATTTTCAAACTAATTGGCCACAACGCATTTTTCTTCACCGTTTCTCCACACTCATTACTGGTACGGGATATCTATGTGGAATGGATGTCTCCATTCACAAATGGTTGATCCGGAAAACAAAACAGAACAGAACAGAACAAAAAACAGCCAAGTGTCTGTGATTTAGAAATGCTGTTTCCTCTGATGCTGTGCTGCGAGTCTCTTGCGGTAGTGTTGTTGTGGGCAGGAGTCTAGCTGTTCTTGAGCAGGAGTCTGTCTTCGGCCGAGGGGAAGCAGTGCAGCTGGCAGACGTCTGGAGCGAGCAGGCCGCAGGAGCGCAGGTCCACACTCTGCAGAGAGGCGCAGCGGCGCAGCAGCGGCAGACACTGCTCCGTCACCTTCACGCAGCCTGAAACACAGCAGCGCAGTCACCACCGGGGAACACGGAGGTCTGCTGCACCTTCATGATAAACCCACACTCTAAAACACCACCGGGATTTTAACAGTAAAAGACTGTAAAAATGCTACCATAAAAACCTTTTAATTGATTAACGGTAAGTTCCCCTACTATATACGGTGAAAAAATACTGTATAAAGAATGCATCATTTACAGTGAAAAACCATAAATTGACATTCTCAGAATTACCTGCTTTACATTTGATGTTTTTTTTTCCGTTGAAATAACTGTTTCTTCTTGGTTTTTTCTTATCAGTTGTGTACATTAGGGTTGTATGTTACATCTCATGTTGTTAAATGAATGTTTATTGCATTATTTCAGTTTCATGTGTGTCACCATGATGGTGTTTAGTGTTTGTGTGATCGACACTGTGCACCTTCTATATATGTGACCCTGGGGCACAAAACCAGTTATAAGGGTCATTTTTGAGATTTATACAGCCTCTGAAAGCTGAATAAATAATCTTTCCATTGATGTATGGTTTGTTAGGATAGGACAATATTTGGCTGAGATACAACTATTTGAAAATCTGGAATCTGAGGGTTCAAAAAAATCTAAATATTGAGAAAATCATCTTTAAAGTTGTTCAAATGAAGTTCTTAGCAATGCATATCACTAATCAAAAATTAAGTTTTGATATATTTACAGTAGGACATTTCCAAAATATCTTCATGGAACATGATCTTTACTTAATATCCTAATGATTTTTGGCATAAAAGAAAAATGTATAATTTTGACCCATACAATGTATTGTTGGCTATTGCTACAAATATACCCCAGCGACTTAAGACTGCTTTTGTGCTGCAGGCTCACAAACTATATGTTATTATTTAAAAGCTGCTTGTGACGGGCTTTGGTTCATCATGTGATTTTCTCATCACCTCCTGCTTTTGGTGGTCATCAGCATATTACAAAAGGTACAAAACAGATTTCAGTACTTCCATAGGTTGGCATATTAACATTATATCATTTAAGAAAATTACGTTTTTTAAATGTAAATTTAAGTTAAATACATAAAGCCTAAAACGCACCCATTTTGGGTATTGCAGTCTGTACTAGTGAGCCGATGCAAAAATCTAAAAGTTTTGGATGTTACCATGTGATTACCATGCTATTACTCTACTTAGCACCTTTTTTCTTAAATTATAAAATTATCATTATACCATTGCTAGTATGCTAGTAATGGATTTAATTACATTCCTTTGAACTTTTAACTCAAGACGGCTGTAAATTTATGAAAATGTCATTTTTTCCCCTAACAAAACAAAACAAAACAAAACAACATCAAAAAAATCTAAAAGTTTTGGATGTTACCATGTGATTACCATGCTATTACTCTACTTAGCACCTTTTTTCTTAAATTATAAAATTATCATTATACCATTGCTAGTATGCTAGTAATGGATTTAATTACATTCCTTTGAACTTTTAACTCAAGACGGCTGTAAATTTATGAAAATTTCATTTTTTCCCCTAACAAAACAAAACAACATCAGCATTACTCTGGAATTCTAAAACTATATATCTTCATTTTACTTGCATACACTTTCACTCATGATGGAAGAATGTGTTTTTCTTGTTGCAATGGTTGATCAATAGGTGGCAGCAGAGTGTGATGTGGTCTATTTGGCCTTACTACTGCTGGTGCACGGAGTTTATTGGTTATGCTACTGACATTTTTCCGTTTACAGTGTGCTTGTGTGTGCATATTCATGTAAATTATCAAAATTTAGTTCTACAACTGATGAGAAATGTGTAAAATATATTTAACCTCCGTGTCAGAAGTATATTTGAGATGCATCAGAGAGATAAAACAAATGTCTGCATAACATGATGTGTAAAGATACAATGTATCCAGTTGTATGAAAAATATTAAGATATAAATACATTAAATAAACATTAGAGGTCAGTATTTGTCTTTAAAAAGTTTCCGTATTGCGTGCCATAATAACTGAAGAGGAGGAAGAGTGTGTACCTGCCAGGCTGACGTGCGTGAGGCTCTCTCGCAGCGGGGATATGGCAGAGGTCAGCGTGTGGATGCTCTGGTCTGTGATGTGGCAGCACTGACCGAGGTCCAGCTTGCTCAGGTGAGGAAGATAGCGCACTAGCAGGCGCGACACGGCGTCAGTCACCTCCAGGCCCGCCAGACGCAGCTCCGTCACGTTCTGGAAACGCCCGCCGCGGTTCTCTCCGTGAGCTGCGGACAACAGCAACACAGCTTTAGTCCCACACGCTCACATTCAGTGCAGGAAACCTGTCTTAACACGCAGCTTCTGAGCTCTGAAGATACGTCACTACAAACCAAGCAGCCGACATTACCGATTCCATTACAAAACACTCTGGTTACACTTTACTGTACGGTGTCTTTGTTACAGTGTTACTATATAATTAAGTACACGAGCAAGTAACCCTGAAGAGTTTTATTCAGCGATAACAACTGACTGGATGTACAGGTATCACTTTATTTTAAGGTGTCCTTGTTAAACACGTTACATGTACTTACCATTATAATAACAATGAATTATGCATAATTACATGCAAGTAACCCTAACCATATAGGAAGTACATGTAGTTAATTAATATTACCTCAAATAACGTGTAACCGGTGTACATTATCCTGTGTATTACACAGCTACTTCCCACATTTACTTAAATGAACAGACACACACACTACTGATATAACACCAAACAGCAGAACACAAATGATCAAGCTGGAGGGGACACACTTATCAGCGACATCAATACATATCAGAGATTCGAAAGGGACCCTGAAAACATAAGAAATGAAAGGAAGAAAGTTGTGGAATACTTCTAACAATGACCAGACGAAAGCTACTGATCAAACGTGAAAACACAGTGTCAGCTGAACTTCAACACTTCATTTTTAATACTAACACCCCAAATGTTTAATATCTTCAAAACTGTGTACTGCACTGTAAGCTGGAACTGAAGACTACCAATGAATTCCTTCAGCCAACTCATGATAAACTGCTGTTCATTCATGTTCTGTTCTGACAGCACTCTCAGTAGAGATGGACAGAGAGAGAGAGAGAGAGAGAGAGAGAGTGTGTGTGTGAGAGAGTGTGAGAGAGAGTGTGAGTGTGAGTGTGTGTGTGTGTGT